>NC_083684.1:69816964-69881964 GCF_033118175.1 Dama dama | reverse complement strand
TGTTTGTTTTATATAAAAAAGTATTTATTTGAGTATTTGTTTTTGGCTGTCCTGGGTCTTCACTGCTGCTGCCCCCGGGCTTCTCGTTGGGTGTGAAGCGTGGCGGTTACTCTCCGGTTGCGGCCCAGGGTGGCCCTGGTGCAGAGCGCGGGGGCAGAGGGCTCAGACGTTGGGGCACACAGGCTTAGCTGGGGTCTTCCGGGACCAGGGATCAGACCCGAGCTCCTGCACTGGCAGGCGGAGTTTTAACCTCTGGAGCCCTGGAGAAGTCCACATCATTCTGTTTCTGAGAAGGGATGGAGGTCATTGCGCACACCAGAGAAGGCGGGCATGAACAATGAGGCTCACGTCCTCCAGGAGAGCGGACAGAGCCTGCGGGCCTGCAGGGTGAGGACCCTCCCCTGTCCCTGGGATGCGCCTCTGGCTGGGGGTGGGAGGAGCCGGGAGTCGGGGCGTCCCCCCCGGGAGGGAGGGGCCCCGGTGAGCTGAGGCCGAGCCCCCAGCTCCCCCTCTCCGGAACGCCCAGGCCTCCTCCCGCCCCCGCGGCGCGTGTCTCCCCTGGGGTCTCCGCAGACAGCGCACCCAGCACGTGTGGCAGAGGCTCTTTCCGAGCTCCCCAGCCAGAAGCTCGCGTCCCGGGCTGCGGTGCTCCGGACGGTGCCGGGGGCCTCCCGTGCTCAGCTCCGGGCCGCGGCTCGGGCTCCTCCACGGTCGTGCCGAGCCTGGCAGAGCAGGACCCCGAGGAGCAGCAGGACCGAGGCCGCGAGGCCCATCCGGATGAGATTCTGCACCGTGTAGTCTGGGGTGAGGGCACAAAGGTCAGCGCCGGCCCGTCACCCGGAACCCGGGTGTGCGCCCAGGGCACCCGCCTCCGGGAGAGGACGTGGCCCCGAGCCCAGCCCCTGACGGGGACGCTGTCCTCCTCCTCACTCTGGGTCTGACCGCGGTGATGGGGGAGGGTGTCAGAGGGCCCGAGGGTCCTGAAGGGAGGCTGTGGGTGGGCCGTGTCCTCCTCGGGGAGCCTCCCGGGGCCTCTCTATCTTACTGTCTCAGACGTTCCCGCTCAGGACCCTGAGCTGACGGAGCTCAGACAGCACAGGATGGGGCCCGCCCCTGAGCGGTGGTCTGCGGGGTCCGGGGACCCACCACCGCTCCCCACAGCCTCTCGCTCAGCCCTCTTCCTCTGTGGGCTTGATTCTACCTGGGGGAGGGGGCGATCCCTGGAGCCTCCTGGGGCAGGATGGGGTGGGGGCGGGCCTGCTCCTCCCCAGACTGACCCTCATCCCACAGCCTCAGTCCCCTGAAGCCTGTGGTTCCCGCGCCTTCTCTGCCCGACTCCCCGCCGGCCCTTGATGATCTGAGGGGCCTTGTCCACCCAGAGAATCTCAAAGCGCCCTGGGGTGGGCTGCCTCCCCTGAGCACAGAGCCCCGTGACTCCCCAGTTGTTGAATTGGGGCCCGAGGGTGGGGGCTGGGCCCATGTGTCCTGGGAATGAGCCCAGGAAGGGGTGTGCCGGGCTGACCGGGGTCCCCACCTCACTCCCCTCTGCCCTGCACGGCCCTGTGGCCTCCCCAGACCCTCCCACTGCCCCCCTGCCCCTCCGGGACCCCAGTGGGGAGGAAGGGGCGGGGCCGGGCTCCGAGGCCCCTCCCTCAGGGGGCCCCTCCCTCAGCGCCCCCTCCTCCAAGACCTCCGGGGCCTCCCAGGGCGCAGAGCCCCGAGCTGCCGAGTCAGACGGACAGACGGGGCCTCACCTGAGACCAGGAGCGCCAGGGGCTCGCTGGGCCAGGACAGCAGGTAGGAGTCTCCGCTGAGTGCGCGGTAACACCTGTAGGTGCCCCCGTGGGCCGAGCTCACAGGACTCAAGGAGAACTCGGCCCGGAACCGCCCGCCTTGGTCCTGGGCGTGCAGACGCAGGGGGCGGTGGGCTGCCCCCTCCTGGGACAGAAGGAAAGTGTCCGTCCTGTTTCCCAACTGACACAGCAGGGTCACGCTCTCCCCCGGGGCCACCGAGGGGCCCGGCCGCGCCGAGAGGGAGGGTCTGTCTCTGAGCAGTCCTGCAGAGAGGAGGGGGGTGCGGGCCCGGCCCTGGTTCTGAGCGAGACTCTGTGGCCTTTCTGGACCCTCAGCACCGTCTGTTTCTCCGAGTTTCCCTGTCCCCCACCCCGTCTCTCTGTCCCCTCCCTGGGACCCCTCTCCCTGGTCCCAGCATCACCCCTGGGGCTCCCCGGTGGGGCCTGTGCAGAGTCTGGTCCCCGACTGACCCGCTGGCCCCTCTCCTGCCACCAGGAGCTCCAGGGGGTCGCTGGGGGCCGACCACTCGGAGGAGAGACCGTGTCCACCGTAGCATCTGTACCGGCCCCCGTGGACGGTGCCCACCGGGCCCAGGGGGAAGTCGGCCTGAGAGAGGCCCCCCTGGGCTCTCCGGGCAGGGCGCTGGGGGAGGTCCCGGCCCCCCTCCTTGGACAGAGCGAATCTTGCGTAGCCCACATCAGAGCGACACTGCAGGGTCAGGTTCTGTCCAGAGGTGACGACAGGGCCCTGCGGGGTCAGGAGGGATGGCTTCCCAGACAGCCCTGGGGAGAGACGGGAGCCGGGTCGTTGGGACCGCGTCCCCCGTGGACGCCCTTCCCGGCCCGGCCCCAGGCCTCCCCGTCTCTGTCTGTGTGTCCTGTGAGCACCATGCTCCTCTCCCCCCTCACAGGGGCTCCCCTGGGAGCAGAGACCCGAGTCCGTTGTGTTGTCCTTACAAATGTGGGGTCAGGACGGGACTTCCTCACCTGGGACCAGGAGCTCCAGGGGGTCGCTGGGGGCCGACCACACCTGGGGGGTGTCCCTTTTAAAGCCATAGCATCTGAACGTCCACCCGTGTCCGGGGCTCACGGGGCCCACGGGGAACAGGGCCTGGGTCTGCCCGTCGGGGCTCCGCTGTCTATCCAGGGTCCGAGAGGACTCGTCTTCTCCTTCCTTGGTCAGAAGGAACCTGTTAAATCCCCAACGGGAGCCACACTGCAGGGTCACGTTCCCTCCTGAGGTCACCACAGGGCTCGGCAGGGCTGAGAGGCGCGGTTTGCCATGGGATCCTAGGAGAGAAGGAGGCAGCTGGATCCCTGGGGCTCCCCCCTTGCCCCCCAGGGCTGGGCTGTGAGAGGGACACCCCCTGAGAGCAGATCCCCCTCCCGAGGGCAGAGCCTGAGGCCCCGGAGGGTCTCTCACCTGTCACTACCAGCTCCAGGGGGTCACTGAGCTCTGACCAGCGAGTTCCCCTGAGATAGTAGCACCAACAGCGCCCTGCGTGCTGCTCGGTCATCTGTGGGATGGAGAACTTGGCCTTGTCCCCGGGCGCCAGGGGTTTCTGTCTGTCCCAGGGGACTGAGCTTCCCTCTTTATCCAGACGGAACTCCTGGGCCCCTAGGGTCCCCTGACACCAGATGGTCACGGGGCTCCCCCAGGGGACCACAGAGCCCGGCTCAGCCCAGATGGTGGGTTTGGGGGGGGTCTCTGGAAGGCAATCAGAGGTGGGCTCACCAGGCATCCCTCGAATGCCCCGGCTCTCAGCCCAGACCTCCCAGACTCCCCCTATTTGAGCCCCGAGCTGCCCTCCCCCTCCCCAGGGCCTGGGGGTGACACTTGTCCCCACAAGAGGAGGGCGCTGGGCCCTGGGGACAGACTCACCAGCCTGCACCTGGGTCCTCAGGCCCACACTCAGCCCTGGAAGAGAGAGCCCTGTGAGAGGTCTGCCCTCAGCTCTGAGCAGCGCCTCTCCTCCCCGGGAGCCTCCTGGGCCCTGGGGGTCCCCTGATGGAGCAGGCTGGCTGGGGGGGGTCCCTCCAGACCAGGGCTCCCCCTACCCCTCCTCATCTCACCGAGGCAGAGCAGGGCGGGGAGGGTGGGGGCCATGGCGTCTCCTCCCTGCGGTCCAGGCCGTGAGGATGGAGGAGACCTGGGTGCCCTCTGGACAGACAGACACGCAGGGTGTGCCGTCTCCGGGGCTGGGGCTTCCTGTCACATGGTCATCAGGTCAGCATCCCCGCCGGAAGGGGACCGACCCCCTCTGGAGCCGGACCCTGGTTTGTGCAGGCTGAGGCTGGAGCAGGCGGTGGGTTCTACAGACATCTCTGACCACTTCTGGGGCCTCCCGTGACTCTAAGCTGTGCTAAGGCTTCCTGGACTGATGACCTTTCTCCCCCCAGGCATTTACTCCTATTTCTCGGTGTTGGCCATGTGCCTGGCTTAGAGATACATCACTGAACAGGACAGATTCAGACCCTGAGCTTGCAGAGTTCAGACTGGCAAACGAACAAACAAACAGCTTCGGCCACCAAAACCCCCTCAGAAACTCGTGTGTTTTCTCCCTGTGGCTGCAGAGCAGCTGCTGGAAGTCACCGCGTTAATCCGACACAGTTCCGTTCTGGAGGCCAGAAGTCCAAACCGGAAACCCGGAATTCAGACCGCGTTGTTGTCAGGCTGCGTTCGTCCCAATCGATCGTTCTGTGGGAAATCTCTCCCCTCACCTTCTCAAGCTTCTACAAGCTTCTCCCTGGCCTCACCCCTCCCATCTTCAAAGCTGGCAGTCACAGCTCTCCATGTGCTCTGCCCCATCTTCCCTGCCTCCTTGTTTCACCCGTAAGGACCTTGTTGGTGACAGGGGACCCCCTCTTCCCTGGATAATCCAGGACTGTCTCCCCATCTCCACCACTGAGAAGGTGTGTTAGGGGATCTTAGAGGGAAATTCAAGGCTCATCCTCAAGTAACTAAATGATGATAATAAAACTATCACTCACGCTCCTTCCCCATGGAGTGGGGCAGAGCATGGTGACAAGTGCTGAAATCACAGCGACTCTCCTGCCCGCCCCGGAGTGAGCAGAGGGACGAGACGACAGAGCCTGGGAGGCCGCGCTGACCACGAGGATGCCGTGGGCAGGTGCCCTCACCCCCAGCATGCGTTTCAATGCTGAAATTTTCACCAGAAGCAGAACAGCTCTTCCCCTACATGTCAGTCTCCGAGGCCACCCCACAGAAGATGTAAGAATCCTTTTTGTTCAGAAAACAATTTCTGCTGGTCATAAACCCAGACGTGTGCTCGAGGCATGGTCCAAATATGCCATCAGGTGACGAGAGCCTGATGCTGGGCTCAGGGCTGGACGGTCAGAAGATCAGCGGGTCCTGCCCAAAGTCTGAGCCCCTCCTGGTCTTGCGTGGCTCGTGTTCATCTCGAGTCTCCGGCTCGGGGCCGCCTGTGTGGACGCAGTGAGGTTTCCATCAGTCTCCCGACCAGAGACCCGGGGCTCCTCCCCTCCCAGGGGCGCTGGGGAAGGGGAGCCGGCTGAGAAAGGAGGACCCAGAGCGCTCTGGCCAGATGCAGGCGGTGCACTGGGGGTGGAGTAGCAGCCAGGCCGCGCTGGCCTTGTTTCTCCTTATTGGTGATTGCGGGTGAACTCGGCGTGCCCCGGTTTCCCCAGCGTGAAGCTGTTGTTTGCCCTTGGTGACCAGTCCCTGGTGTGCGGGGAGATATTGCTCCTCTGAGGGTTTGAACATACCGCGGTCCTCATTAAACATTCACTTAATAACTTTAGCAGCTGCTGACCTTGTTCACCAGCCACATGTTGTCTTCTCTCGGAAGCGTCTATTTGCATGTAAACCACACTGTTTATAATACCCAGTTGCTCTGAAATGCCTTCGGAATACAGCTGATTCTTTTGTTTCTTTCCTCAGAGTGGAGATGCACCTAGGCTTTCTTACTGCCCTGTGACTCAGAGGCTCTATGGTATATGTGCTATCTTTAAAAATTTTATAATGTGAACTGCTTTTAAAGTCTGTGTTGAATTTGTTGCAATATTGTTTCTTTTTCTGTTTTGGCTTTTTGGCTGGGAGGCATATGGGATCTTAGCTCATATGGGATCCTCAACCAAGGATGGAACCCCCGGCATTGGAAGGCGAAGTCCAACCACTCGACCAGCAGAGAAGTCCCTGAGTGGTGTGTTTTACCTTGGGTTGCGCTCATCCCCTCTGCCTGCATACTGCTTCCCTTTGGTTGTTTCCTAGTTGTTATTTTGCCATGTAAGGTTTAGTATCAATTTGTCTAGCTTTTGAGAAAATGCTGGTTGGTGCATTTTGAGGGCTGGGGCTCATTTATAAATTAGCTGAAGAAGAACTGACATATTTGTCAGGTCCAAGGATGCTGTCCAAGGATCGGATGTTGCTCTTCATTTCTTCAAATCTGACTTTTGTGCCACTCAGGAATGTTTGAGACACACACTTATGTGGGGTCAGTTTTGCACATTTTGTGTTACATTTATCCCTTGGAATTTTCCTCTGCTGTTGTTTTTGTTGTTCTTACTCAGGGGAAGTTGGGATTTCTTTGTGGATCTGAAAGTGGTTGGTTCATAGAAATTAATTTTATAGTGACTACAAGTCTGACTTTTTGATGGCTGAGTGACTCTCACCGCGGTGTGTCTGGGACTCTCCAGTCGGCTTCCTTCTGCTCCCCGCACTCCCCGAACCACTCAGCCCCCTCCCCCCTCCCCTCCCCCTTCCCATCCAGTCCCCCCTCCCCTCTCCCCCCTCTTCCCCCTCCCCTGGTGGCCCAGCTCCCTGGGGTCTACACCTGCAAGTTCTCCCTGGTGTCCACGGTCCTGCAAGAACTGTCTCATCCCCCCTCTCCCACTGTGTTTGCCCCTCAGTGTCCCCGCCAGAGAAGAACACATACAATTCACGTGAGGACAGGGCTTGCACTGCCAAAAATTCAGTGAAAATGAGCAAACAAAACTGGTGATGGTCTTTTCTGAGTCTTCTAATATTTCAGCTTTGTGGGGGTGGGCAGGGAAGGGACAACTGGCCAGGTTTCCTGGCACCTAGAGAACAATGAAAATTCTGTGTAAATGCAAGAATTGTAAAGATATGTCTAATTTGGGGAGCCTGTAACACTACAAAATAAGAATCTAAAAGTGTAAAACTGTCACGAAAACAACAGGAATAAGCTCTTTCTCTGTGGCCAGGATTTGGGACATTTCCTTAAGGGCTGATGGAACCAGATGACGCCCTGGACAGGCGGCCTTTGGTTACCGCCCGTCTTCCCATTGGCCTTCCGGAACGTTCTCGCACGTTGCTCCCTCCACCCAGCAGGCCTGCTCCCCTCCAGGCCCCCTCATCTGGGCTCTGCTCCCCAAGTCGGGGCAGGGGCCCAGGCCACTCCCAGCACCCTGCTCTCTGTCTCCCTCCCCAGGCAGCGGCCTGACATCTGGGGTGTGCTCTGAGGCTAGAGAGGTACAGCCTGGCCTGAAGTGCCCTGGAGTTGTGGTCTGATCTGGGACGTGAGTAACCACTGCTCTGCTCTGTTCTCCTTAGAGGGTGAGAAGACCATCTGACTTCAGAACCGAAACGCTGACTGGGAGGGAAAAGAGGAAGCAGGGATTGACAGAGACATTGTCTTCTGTTCCAGGAGGCAAAGACGCAGAGGCTTTCAGAAGGGGTGAAGTCAAGTTCACAGACTGGATTCAATCCGTTGAACAGGTTTTCAAGCATGTGTTTTTAGCCTCTGTTTCACATCCCTGTGGTGACCTGCTCTTTCATTTTTGATGTGGTTGATGGCTCTGTAGGTGTCAGAACCACTTTCAGCCCCGACCTTGAAGAATGTACCATCCCTGGGGCAATTCCAAGCAGTGGGAACAGGAGCCCGTGAATACACTCCCAAGTGTCACTGCCTCTGGAGGGAAGACCCTGCAGGGCGTTCTCTATGCCCTCCGAGGTCCTGGTGGAGTCCTGTGCCATCACCGCCTGCACGGACCTCAGGAGCACTTCTCTGCCAGGAATTCCTTCCCTTCGCACTCTCCCTGCCCCACTCCCGCCTTCTTGCTTCTCGGACAAACTACCTACACTTCCATCCTTGTCTTAGGCCGTGCTTCCAGGGTAACTCACAGTAACTCAGGGACTGGAAAATGCCATGCGGTGTTTTGGGTTTCTTTTTTCCAATGACATCATCTCTTCTCTGACTGCTCGAGACCACTCTCCTTAACCGCTCCATGACTGCTTGGACTTGCCCATTTGTTCATCCATTCACCATTCAGGAATCTTATCCCTGCTCACTAAAGAAATATTTAAGCATGTCAACCCGTGACCATCCCAGGAAGTGAAGAGATAAAATTGAGCAAAACGCATGTATTCTCTGCCCTCAAGGAAGGTCTGGTGTCATAGAAAAACTAAATGAACAAAACAATTACACAGATAAGTGTTTCTAGCGAGATCTGTCATAACCAGACTCAACCTGAGTCTGGATGAAGCAGGCATAGTATTAACTCATTATAGATAGAAACATGATACGTGGATAAATACATCAATTGATTGCTAAGTAGCTAGATGATACATAGATACTTAGATATACAGATAGTTACAGAGATAGATACATAGACACACAGGTAAATAGCTACACAGATACATACATATGTATGTAGGTAAATACACAGATACATGGTTACATAGATACATGGACAATTGCATAAACAACCAGACCACAATGTATGGTATCAGTGGAGAAACTTCCCTGCACCTCTCCTGGTCCTAACAGGCTGACAGTAATCAAAGCGCTCATTTCCTCGCTCATACACTTAGCACAAAAGTGTAGCATAATTCCCAGCACAAAAGGAGAAAGAAAACTCTCCTGTCAACGTCACGTTGTTCCATCAGGAGGCACAGAGACAGGCTCTCGGTCCGGCCTCCCTCACGCCCTCCAGGGTAGGCTGCACACCTCAACTGTGAAGCTTGGTCTCTGCCAGGCCCCCTCCCCACCCCCCACCCCCGTATCCTGTGACCCTGGGCTGCGCTCTCCACACTCACCCCTGCCTCCCAGCTGGCTCAGATCGTTTCTAAACCGAAAGCCTTCTGTCTTCAGGCGTGGGTGCTCTAAGGAAACAATTATGTTTGTCTAACATGGGCAGGCGGGTGTGCAGAGAACCAGAGGGGTCTGGGACAGTGGCTGGATTCTTGCCTGCACCCCACGAGGCTCACAGGACACGGGCCCTATGACGAGGCAGGGGTGGTCTGGCGCCCCCGCCCCCTGAGTCCTACCGTCACGACACCCAGGGGAGGGGCCGGCCTTGTGAGGAGGAGACTGGGGAGGGGGTTCTGACGTGGAGGGAGGGAGAGACCTGGGGTTTCTCAGAGTCACAGCCCCAGAGAGCGGCTGGTTGAGCCCAGGGCACCAAAGACAGGCTCACAGGCAGAGCTGGGTGTTCAGGAAGGGACCTCCTCGGGATGCTGGGGTCAGCAAGGCAAGGTCTCATAGAGATGGACGGTGGTGATGTCCTGTCCGAGGGGTCAGTCTGTCCAAGCGCTCAGACCTGTGGCTGGTCCCAAGCCTTGCTGCACTGAAGCCCAAGGGGCCCCAAGCCCCAGTGATTGCTTCTGTTCAAGGAGAAGACAGCCAAGCTGTTGGTGTCTGAAATCCTTGCCGGCATCAAGGTCCTCATGTCTTAGGAGTCTTGACCCAAAACCCCACATCTGCCCAGACACCACCCCCCCGCCACGTGTCCCCAGCCCAGCTGACCAGGTCCTCCAAGAATCAGAAAGACCAGAGCCCCGAGCTCTGCGCCGAGAGGAAACCCAGGAAAGGGGTGCGTGGCTGCCACAGGGGGCCCCCAGTGGGCTTCAGGAAGCCGGCTCTGCGGTCAGTCACTCTCCTCTGAAAAGCATTTCCCCTTCTGCATGAAAACAGCCATCCTCATCACTTCCTTCCCTAAATCAGGATGAGATCGGCCACACACTCTGTGTTGAAACTCACCCCTGTGCAGACACTCAGGCAAGGCAACCCTGCCCGCCGTTTACTGCCGACCAGACCCGTCACTCATTTTTAGACCATGTCGCCCCAGGTAGGAAAGTCAGTGGGAGAGGGGGCAAGAGGCATTATTGGCAGAGTGCAGGGCCCCGTGGAACCTGCCACAGACCTATGAGTGTTGTCATGGATGGATTTTTAAGTGAAAAAGCAATAAACGTGGCCTCTCAATTATTTTTCTTGTTGGGAAATGTCAGGAAGCATTTAACAAGAGGCTTCCTGTGTGCTGTTTTGGATCTGTCAGGAACCCTCTGGCCCTTATTGATTCCTGAATATTCAGGAATTAAGAGGAGAGGCACGCCTTTCCCAGGGCTGAGGAATCCAGGCATTTCTCATTACAGTGGTAAGTACTCTCTTCCTTTTTATGAGCCATACGGTAAAAGGTGATTGTTTGCAACTCTCTCTCTTTAATAGGGATTGTCTTATATTTTGTAAGTCTGGAATTTTAATCTTTGTCTTTGCTGAGAATAACCACCTTGTAAGACAGTATATATGCCTACGCCATGTTGATTAAAACACCTTTGCTCCATCAGAGCTTTGGTCCCCATGTCTTTCTTTCTTTCTTTCCTTCTTTCTTTCTATTCCTTCTCTCTCTCTCTCTCTATTTCTGGCTAATTCCTTGGAGCGCAGAGGCCCGCTGAGCTCACTTTCTTGCCCGGGCTTCTAAGCCCCTCTCGAGAAGGCGCACTGTGCCTTCACCCACTCGAGAGGGCGCCCAGTGCCTACGTGCAGCAGCGCAAGCCCTAAAACAGGGCTCTATTGGCTTTCCGCGTAAACCAGGGGACATCAGCCTCTCTCTCTCTTACTCTTGGAACCACTAGGTTCCGGTCCATTCAAGGACCAACAGGGAAAGAAAACAATGATACAGACGTTCTAAAAAATGGGATGCATGCCTGCTAAGTCGCTTCAGTCATGTCCGACTCTTTGCGGCCCCATGGACTGTAACCCGTCAGGCTCCTCTGGTGGGATTCTCCAGGGATTCTCCTCCCTGGGATTCTCCAGGCAAGAATACTGGGGTGGGTGGCCATTTCCTTCTCCAGGGGATCTTCCTGACCCAAGGGCTGAACCCACATCTCTTATATCACCTGCATTCGTAGGAAGTTCTTACCACTAGTGCCACCTGGGAAGCAAAAAAAAAAAAAAAAAAAAATGGGGGGGGGGGAATAAATAATAACCAGAGTTTGCATTTGTCCAGCTCTTTCTTGCCCCCTTTCTTGGCTGAATGTTTTTACCTGTACTCTGTGGTCTGGTTCCGATTCAGACTCAGGAAGTGACCCAACCTCACTCTCACCCACATTCTGCCCCAGACCTCTTGAGTAGGTTCTGTTCTCACCAGCTCTGACAGTTCAGCGATGAGGTTGCTTATTCAACAGCCCTGTTAGAACATGTGTTTTTGTTGTTGTTGTTCAACCGCTAAGTCATGTGCGACTCTTTTCAACCTCATGAACTGTAGCCCGCCAGGCTCCTCTGTCCATGGGATTCTCCAGGCAAGAATGCTGGGGTGGGTTGCCATTTCCCTCTCCAGGGGGTCGTCCCAACCCAGGGATCGAACCTGTGTCTCCTGCATTGGCAGGCGGATTGTTTACTATCTGAGCCCTGATGATATCACACCTATTATTCAAACTGGGTGTCTTTTCATTGAGTCATTCAGATTTTGAATAATTTGATTCTAAACTAGCTCTAAAATTGTTTTTTAACTGAAGTATATTTGACTCACAAGGTCATGTTTCAGCTGTTACAAAGTGTACACTGAAAAGGGACTCGGACATGTATTTTTTTCAGGCTCTCCTCCATTATACATTACCACCAGATATTGAATATAGTTCCCTGCGGTCTACAGTAGGTCCTTGTTGCCTATCTCTTTTTTTTATAACTTTATTTATTTATTTTTGGCTGCACCGGGTCGTCATTGCCGTGCGGGCTTTCTCTAGCTGTGGTGAGCAGGGGGCCCTCTAGTGGCGCTCAGGCTTAGTTGCCTCGCGGCACGTGGCATTTTCCCAGACCAGGGATAGAACCCGTGTCCCCTGCACTGGCAGGCGGATTCTTAACCCATGGAGCCCCAGGGAAGCCCTAGATATCTATTTTACATAGTAGTGTGTGTCTGTTAATCTAGTCTCCTATTTTATCCCCTCCCCTGATCACTAGTTCTTTATCAGGAGGCTCCAGGTTTCGATAAGAGGTTCTGCCAGTGAGCGCTTGGTACCATTAGAACAAAACACAAATCCCTCTGGAAAAAGACTTTTTATACAATTTTCTATGACTCTTGACTCTTTTTTATAATGCAGAGAAATCATTCATTTTGACTATTTTATCTTTTTATCATACTATGAATCAACATACCACCTTTTTGGAATCAATGGTTTCCCACTGATGGGACTCTGCTGTGTATAACCAAATCACCGTTAGAAGCCTTATGGGGTGTATGGCCTGCCTCAGAAAATTAAAATGTGGAGACGTTAGATAGTACTGCATATAAATGAATGTACCATCATTGGCATGCATTAGTTTTGGGTGAGTGTGCATATGTGTGCAAGCCCATGTACATGTGTGTGCATGTATTTGTGTGCATGGGTGTGTGCACATGTGTGCATGTATGTGTAGATTAGCAGTGCAGTTCAGCAGAAGAAATGAAATGGCTTTTTAAAAATTAAATCTATACATTTTTAGTTGAAGGATAATTGCTTCACAGTACTGCACTGGTTTCTGCCAAACATCAACACGAATCAGAGAAATGGCGCTTTTTTAATATTTATTTATCTGGTTGCGCCAGGTCACGAGGGATCTTCGATCTTCTTTGGGACACTTGGGATTTTTGGTCTTCTTGCAGCTTGCGGGATCTTTGACTGTCCCACGTGAACTCTTAGTCATGTGGGATTCAGGTCCCGACCAGGGTGGAACGCGGGCCCATCGGGAGTGCTGAGTCCTACGCCGGACCAGCAGGGAACTCCCTGAAACGTCTTTACTTGCCTGTCACTGATCTGGTCCCCGGAGCGGCCCCCGCTTAATGGCAGGACACACACACACACACCGCCGGAGTTTGATACTTAGCCCCTGCCAACCAGTATAAACACACCCCATGGCATTTATTCCGCCCCTGTGTTTCCCTGTCCACGCTCCACCAGGACGGTACCCAGGGGAGAGGGAGCAGTCGTTAGCACTGCGGGGAAGACTCCGGGCCCCCGCAGGCGCTGGGTCCGAGCTGACCGGCCGCGCGGGCCTCGCTCACAGGCTGCTGGAGGATTACGTCTGCGGGCAGCGGTCGAGGGGGTCCAACCTCACTCTGCTCCCTGGGGGACCAGGGACCCTTCAGGTCATCGCGGTGAGCTCTTCGTCCCCAGGAGCTCAGCGTCTGAGCATCTGTCCCTGCCCCCTCACACCCAGGCGACGTCTCTCCTCCCACCACGACGGGGCCCACTCTGACCCCCGTCACTCACGTGAACACACCGGAGCCGGCAGGGTCGGAGCGCGAGGTGGAGCCTCGCTGCCTGACCACGCAGCACTGCCCGGCTCGTCCTCCAGGTGGCGCCCGGGGGCCTCAGAGCAGGAGGGGCCGTCCCTCCCCGTGGGAACGTCCTTGCACCCCAGCGCCCTGAGTCCATCCCCGGGCTCCGGAGGCCACAGGGTCGGGAAGAAGAGACTAGCCCTGACTGCCGGTTTCCGGTCCTCTCTCTGGGCCCGTCTTCTCTTCCCACCTGCTCCCCAGGTGGGAAAGGGTTTTCTTTTACCTTTGTCTTAATTTCTTCTAAACCCTGTCTGCTCCCTGCTGTGGGCTGGAATCATAAAAATCCTTCTTAGTGGGGCAGACAGCCATGAAACGGGCATGGAACCTCTCCGGGAATGCCAGCCCTTCACACTTCCCTCTGCTAAGCGCCCACCCATCCGCCTGTCTGCCTGGGGTCAGGGTCAGGCCAGCTTTTAGGGGAAATGCACCATTCTAACTGTGGTCATTAATTTATGTGTCAACCTGCCTGGGCTAAGGAGCCTCCAGTGCTGGTAAAAGCAGAATTTCTGGGCCTGTCTGCGAAGAAGACTCTGGAAGAGATGAGCTGAGAGAAGGGGTCCACCCTCACAATGTGGGCGGCCCCACCCCATCCCCCGGGGGCCCCACAGACCGAGCAGGGGCAGGGGGTGCATTCCCGCCTGTTCTTGAGCTGGGACGCCCAGCGGCTCCGGCCCTCAGACCCAGACCCCTGGTTCCCGCCTCCCCAGCCCCGGGCTGGGACTGACACCGCTGCGCTCCGGGTCTCGGCCTGCACACCTGCACTGACGCCGTCACACACCCACACTGACGCCGTCACACACGCACGCTGACGCCGTCACAAACCCGTGCTGACGCCGTCACACACGGACACTGACGCCGTCACACACGGACACTGACGCCGTCACAGACGCACGCTGACGCCGTCACAAACCCGCGCTGACGACGTCACACATGCACGCTGACGCCGTCACACGCCCGCGCTGACGCCATCACACATCCACGCTGATGCCGTCACACACGGACACTGACGCCGCCACCCATCCACGCTGACGTTGTCACATACTCACACTGACACCGTCACACACGCACGCTGACGCCGTCACACACGGATGCTGATGCCGCCACACACGCACACTGACACCGTCACACAACACGCTGATGCCGTCACACGCCCACACTGACGCCGCCACACACGGACACTGACGCTGCCACGCACGCACGCTGACGCCGTCACACACGCACGCTGATGCCGTCACACACGGACACTGAGGCTGCCACACACACACACTGACGCCACCACACACGGACACAGACGCCGCGCCACACACGTACGCTGACACCGCCACACGCCCACGCTCACGCCGCCACACGCCCATGCTGACGCGGTCACACACACTGACGCCGTCACACACCCACACTGACGCCGTCACACACCCACTCTGATGCCGTCACACACGCACGCTGACGCCGTCACACACCCACGCTGACGCCGTCACACACCCCTGCTGACGCCGTCACACACCCACTCTGACGCCGTCACACGCCCACGCTGACGCCGTCACACACACTGACGCCGTCACACACCCACACTGACGCCGCCACACACCCCCTCTGACGCCGTCACACACCCACTCTGACGCCGTCACACACCCCCTCTGACGCCGTCACACACCCACTCTGACGCCGTCACACACCCGCTCTGACGCCGTCTCACATGCACACTGACGCCGTCACACACCCACGCTGACGCCGTCACACACCCGCGCTGACGCCGTCTCACACCCCCTCTGACGCCGTCACACACGCACGCTGACGCCGTCTCACACCCACGCTGACGCCATCTCTCACCCCCTCTGACGCCGTCACACACGCACGCTGACGCCGTCTCACACCCACGCTGACGCCGTCTCACACCCCCTCTGACGCCGTCACACACCCACGCTGACGCCGTCACACACCCCCTCTGACGCCGTCTCACACCCACGCTGACGCCGTCTCACACCCCCTCTGACGCCGTCACACACCCGCGCTGACGCCGTCTCACACCCCCTCTGACGCCGTCTCACACCCACGCTGACGCCGTCTCACACCCCCTCTGACGCCGTCACACACCCACGCTGATGCCGTCTCACACCCCCTCTGACGCCGTCTCACACCCACGCTGACGCCGTCTCACACCCCCTCTGACGCCGTCACACGCCCACGCTGACGCCGTCACACACACTGACGCCGTCTCACACCCCCTCTGACGCCGTCTCACACCCACGCTGACGCCGTCTCACACCCCCTCTGACGCCGTCACACACCCACGCTGACGCCGTCTCACACCCCCTCTGACGCCGTCTCACACCCACGCTGACGCCGTCTCACACCCCCTCTGACGCCGTCACACACCCACGCTGACGCCGTCTCACACCCCCTCTGACGCCGTCACACACCCGCGCTGACGCCGTCTCACACGCACACTGACGCCGTCACACACGCACGCTGACGCCGTCTCACACGCACACTGACGCCGTCACACACGCACGCTGACGCCGTCTCACACGCACACTGACGCCGTCACACACCCGCGCTGACGCCGTCTCACACGCACACTGACGCCGTCACACACGCACGCTGACGCCGTCACACACCCGCGCTGACGCCGTCTCACACGCACGCTGACGCCGTCTCACACCCACGCTGACGCCGTCTCACACGCACACTGACGCCGTCACACACCCGCGCTGACGCCGTCTCACACCCGCGCTGACGCCGTCACACACGGACACTGACGCCGTCACACACGCACGCTGACGCCGTCACACACCCGCGCTGACGCCGTCACACACGGACACTGACGCCGTCACACACGCACGCTGACGCCGTCTCACACCCACGCTGACGCCGTCACACACCCGCGCTGACGCCGTCACACACCCACGCTGACGCCGTCACACACCCACGCTGACGCCGTCACACACCCCCTCTGACGCCGTCACACACCCACTCTGACGCCGTCTCACACGCACGCTGACGCCGTCACACACCCACGCTGACGCCGTCACACACCCACTCTGACGCCGTCACACACCCACGCTGACGCCGTCACACACGCACGCTGACGCCGTCACACACCCACTCTGACGCCGTCTCACACGCACGCTGACGCCGTCACACACCCACGCTGACGCCGTCACACACCCACGCTGACGCCGTCACACACCCACACTGACGCCGTCTCACACGCACACTGACGCCGTCACACACGCACGCTGACGCCGTCTCACACGCACACTGACGCCGTCACACACCCACTCTGACGCCGTCACACACCCACTCTGACGCCGTCTCACACCCACGCTGACGCCGTCACACACCCACGCTGACGCCGTCTCACACCCACGCTGACGCCGTCACACACGCACGCTGACGCCGTCTCACACGCACACTGACGCCGTCACCGCTCTCCTGGGTCTGCTCCTCCAGAGGGCGGGCCTGGGGCGGCCTCGCCACCTCCTGAACCCCGAGAGTCTGTCCCGTGATGGTCTCCTCTCACAAACCCCCATACCGCCGTGTGATGACCTGTCGGGCCTGGAGAGTGCTGAATAATACGGGAGTGGTGGGAAAACAACAGAGAGGAGCAGAGGGAGGCAGAGAGTGAAACAGAAACTGCGCACAAGAATGGAAGCGGAGGAACCACAGATGGACTCCCGAGTTAGGACGCATATCTGCAGGAACTGACCTCCCGTGCAAATAAGAAATGAAAGATCAGTACCAATAATGAGTTGGGGGCTGGGCACCCTCCTCTGAGCCAGGACAGAAACCTCCCGGCTGTGGAGATACAGCCCGCCATGCGGTCAGGGCAGGGCAGGTGTCCACGTGGGTCTGTGGCCCCGTCACTCAGAGCTGGCCGACCTTGGGCCAGTTACCTAATGTTTCAGTCCCTCGCTTCTTGCAGAAAAGTGGAGAAGAGAGTAGGACATTCTGTGGAGGGTTCTACCAGAGTTAAATGTGCCAGTGTTGGCACAGAACTAAAATAGCCATGGTAGGAGCTGGCTGAGGAGCCTGGAGAATCCCGTGGACAAGGGAGCCTGGTGGGCTGCTGTCCATAGGGTCGCACAGAGTCGGACACGACTGAAGCGACTTAGCAGCATCAGCAGGAGCTGGCTGAATCTAGGATGAATTGTTAAAATATGCTTCAGATGTATAAGGACATTTAAAATACCAGGCCTGTAAGAGGCGTGCAGGTTTCTTCTGTTTCTATTGAGAGCTAAAGACCACAATATCGACAACTGGACGCTGCCGCCCCCTAGCGGGATTTCGGGGTAAAGTTTCTGTTTTAATCCGAGCGGGAACGACAGTCTGACCCCCATAAGCAGGGCGGTGAGCACGCACACCGCTCAGCGGAATCGGGGCTCTCCTGGCTGCTTCTGGGGTGGAGGGGGTGTCCCTGGTTAACCTATACCTGGACCTGGGGTGACAAGGGCAGGTGGATAGTGGCCCAGATTGTGGACCCCCGTAAAGGAGGTGGTTGGGGTGTGGACCCTGGATTGACTGGTTTGTGTTTGATATGTGCGCCCGAGGAAGAGGATTCTTGCTCAGGAATTGGGGTAAGGGCGCAATGAGAGAGGCAGGAGACCTGTACAGTTGATTCAGGCGTATCACCAGCTCATCCAGGAAAACAGGTGTCTGGCGTCAGCCTTAAAATTCAAAGTCCAGTTTGGGTTGTTATTGTTTTATCCATTAGTATGAGTTTATTTAGGAATGGCAGAGGGATTGCAATTCAGGACATTCAAACTATGGCAAACCACAGTCAAATCCAGAGAACAAAGGAGAGGAATGTTACTTAACAGAGAAAAAGGAGGAAGCTGGAAGAGGCTGCTTTGAATCAAAGCCCCTTGAAGAAAAGCAAGCATTCAGGTCACTGATGGTTTCTCGTTGGCTGGGATGTGGCTGCTTCTCATTGCCTGGGCTATGGTTGTTTCTCATTGGCTGAGCTGTTGCTATTTTCTCCTTGGCTGAGTTGTTGCCATTTCTCATTAGCTGAGCTACTGCTCTTTCTCATTGACTGGACTGTTGCTGGGCCAGGAGAAAATCATCCTTCCGCTGCTGCCTAGTAAGATAACTGTCTTCCTGCCCAGAAATGTAAAGTAAGCTGCAACAGACGGGAGAGGCGAGAGAGCGCCCCTCTAGGCTTCCCAGCTCCGTTTTAAAGGTTTCCCTTTATTATGTTCACACCAGAATATGCCTGTATCACACCTGTTAAAGCATCAACTTTACCGGAACCCGGAACAGGCCTAATACAAGAGGTACGGGGAGCTGTACTCCACGGCATCCAGGCAGCCAGGCACCACACTCGGTGTGTGCCGCCAAGGTCGCCCAGGGCATCCGCGTCCGCCAGCAGAAGGACCAACAGTGAGCATCTCATGAGGGAGGGTTCAGGGCCAGGCCTGGAAGCAGCTCCGAGCACAGGCTCATTGTGAACGCCATCCCAGGACACACATAACCACAAGGAGGCTGGGAGATCGTCTCGCTGGGAGCCCAGGAAGGGAGGACACGGTGCTAGGCAGCCACAGTCCTGTCACACGGGCCCACCTGGCCCTATGGGCACCTGCGGGTCACACGGTGGGCATGCTTCTAGTCTCCCCTGCTTCCTACCCGACCTCCTCTTACATGGAGCTTCTAGGGACACAGGAAATAGACTCTCAGGAATTCATTCTTTCACAAGCTAGTGGAAACAGAAGGAAACATCCCTGCAAGGAGATGCGTAGAATTCAGAGTGAGGCATTCAAGCCCAGAGGAGCCCACAAACGGAGGTGGTGCTGCAGATGGACACCCACTCAGGTAGACAGGAACCAGCTGCTGTGTTACCTTAGCTTCTGTGTTACCTTAGCTGCAAAAGGGGTCGTTACAGGTGTGACCGAGTTAAGGCTCCGTCTTAAGGTTATTGAAGGGGAGATGACCTTGGATATTCTAGGTGGACCCAATGTAATCACCAGGGTTCTTACAAGAGAGAAGCAGGAGGGTCAGAGAGTGAGGAGGTGAGAGGTGACCACAGAAGCAGGAGTCCTAGTCAGAGGGAGGAGCCGAAGATGGAGGAAGGGGCCATGAGCCAAGGAGTGCAAACGGCCCCCAGATGCTGCAAAAGGTAACAGAATGGAGCCTCCCCTGGAACCTCCAGAAGGAACACAGCCCTGCCCACCCCGGATTTCAGCCTCTTGTAACTGATCTCAGACTTCTGACGTCCTGGACTGTGGGGTAATACGCTGCATTGTTTGGTGCCGCTATGTGAGTGGTAATTTGTTACAGCGACACTTATATGCCTGTTGGGATGAATGGCCTCCAATCCCAAACCTGATGGGCATTAGCCTGGTGAGGGGTGAAGGTCAGGTCAAGGACAGTGTCCTACGCCTGCTGGGGCCTCTCCTGTTTGGGGAATGATGGCGTCCAGTGGGGATGAACTGGCGGGGGGCGGGGGGTGGGAGATGGGGGCCTGCCTGTTCCTCGGGGTGGACCTAAAGCCTGAGGGGCCCTCCCTGTGCAGTCATGGCCTCACGAGCTCCCTCGGCCAGCCCATCGTGTCCATGTGTGTGGGTGTCTGCATGAGTGTATGCGTGTGTACAGTGTGTGCATATATGTCTGTGTGTGTATATGTGCATTCAGGGGGTATGTATGCATGTACACCCTTTACACTGTGCTGGTGTGTTTGGGTACATATGAGTGCATCTGTGCATGCATGGCTGTGTGCTTGTGAAGGCATGGGAGCTGTATGCAGGTGGGGCAGCTCTGCGCCTTCACCCAGACACAAGTCCCCTCAGACACACTCTTGGGTCAGAAAACACTGATTGTCTTGTTTTTGTCTTGTTTCCCTCACTGAGTTTTGGGGGACGGTGGAGGCAGAGACTGGGACCTAGAACCTGTGTACCCAGCGCCGCATGAAGGGCTGACGCACTTGGACCTGTGAGAACATTGACTGATGAACAAGGTGAAGTGTGAGCCAGAAAACTGGGCATCAGCTACCAGCCACCTGAGTGCATCCCAGATTCAAGATCCCCACCCGAACTCTAGGAAGGTTTGTAGAGTCAGCTGAGAACACAAAACAGATCTCCAGGGCCAGTGGAAGATTCACAGGACATGTCTGAAGTCCACTGGGCAGCTGTAGGGACATAGCTGGGTCACTGGAAACAGCCAAGCACCATACCTGGGTCTCTGGAAACAGCCAAGCACCACACCTGGGTCTCTGGAAACAGCCAACAAACACCATAGCTGGGTCTCTTGAAACAAGTGCTACATCTCTCCAAGGAGCTAGTTGACTGCAGCAGGGACCACATGGATACTGAATCTCCTAGAAGTTGACTGCGGGTCTCAGGACTCTAGCTTTTGCCTGCAGGAGAATTGACTGGATGTCTTTCCAGAAAGGAATCATTCCACAGGGAAACCATCCCAATGTCCACTTCAGGCTTTTGCAAGTGTGACTTCCTGCATATTTAGGGCAGAGGCCAGGTGGGCACGGGGTCAATGTCTGGCAATGGTTGCATACGTGCTGGACTCGGCCAGGGGCTCTGTGGATGGCGGGGACACAGCTCTGGCCGCCCTCTGGGTGAGGGGCTTGTGGTTCAGCTGGGCGTAGGTCACCTCTTGGGGGCCTCCTGCAGCAGGGGTCTGAGGATAAAGAGGCAGGGTGGGTTTGGGTGGCAGAGTGAGGGCATGTCACCTCCGCAGTGAGGACACAGAAGACAGTGTGGCTTCTGTCCCTCTCTCTTGGGGTCCCTCCCTCTGGGGGAGTCTGACCACCATGAGAAGCCCGTGTGGTGAGGATGTGAGATCCTGCCCACTGCCGGGGGACTGAGCGTCGTGGAAGTGGATCTTCCAGCCCCAGTCGAGCCTCTGATGAGTGCAGCCCTGCTCAGCATCTTGACGGCAACCTCAGAACAGACCGTGAGGTCAGAACTACCCAGCCGATGCGATTCCAAGTTCCTGGCCCAAGAACCTGAGATGATTCTGTTAAGCTGCTAAATTCCAGAGGCTTTGGTTCAGAGCACTAGCTGATGAATGCAAGCACTTACCGAGGTGCCCACCTCTCCGTCCATGTCAGGAAATCTGTCAACGCTGGCCACATCTGAAGGGGAGGAGGACAAAGGCTCAGTTCTCTGAGGTGGAGCTTAGGAGACACACATGCCTGACCTCACAGCTTCATATTTCATCTCCTCCCCACCTGCAATGTCCTGGAATGCTTCACCCCCACACTGCTTCCTGCATGCCCTGAACCCCTGCCTCACCTCCCCAGACCTGTCCCCCATCCTTGTCTTTACCTGGGGTCCCATCTAGGACATCCACAGCTGGGCTGAGCCTGAGGAGAAAGAACATGTGAGCCCTGAGGGCTGTCTGGGGGCAGAGGACAGGTGGACTGGGAGGTCATCACCAGATTCCTCACCTCCCCTGGTGTCTCTGCTCCTCGTCGTTGCTTCTGGGCCGTCCTGAGGAGAGTCAGGTGTGAATTAAGAGGAGAAGCCTTCTTTCCAGCACCCCCAAACGGCCTGCCCGGCCACCCCACCCTGTCCCTGAGACTACCTCGTTTTCTCTGGTGCTGATGATGGAGGAGGAGAAGGACCAAGAGGAAGAGAAAAAGGAGAAAGGCCACAGAGACCCCGATGAGAATATAAACCTGCTCCGTCGACAGGCCTGTGGGAGCTGGGAGGGTGGAATCAGATTATCAGCAGTACGCCCTTATGGAGCACCTGCTGCTTACCACCCCCACACACACTTGCTGGGTGCTTGTGGTGTTCACACTCACATATAGAGCTCTCACATGCACACCAGTCCTGTGGCTTGGGACTTGCCACCCCCCGCTTTACAAAGCCGGGTCTGAGAGCTGAAGCCCTGTGTCCACAGCGCATTGGCAGAGCTGGAATACTACCAACACCAAAGCCCATTTTCTCCCTCTTTCCCCAAAGAGCACACACCACGAGGAAGGAAGAAAATATTTCCTCATATGAGTAAGATCAGCACTTCTCCAGGCTCAGGCAGTGCTGCGGGGTCGGTGCATTTACTCCCGGTTTTGCACACGAGCAACGAGGAACGTGGACGGATTGGGTGATTCGATTTGCTCCGGGGCCCAGAGCTGCGAAGGGCGGGACTGGATCCAGGCAGTCTCGGTGATGGGTTCTGCTCTGGACATGAGTCTCCACAGCGTGAAATGGGAGGGAGGGAGCGAGATGGAAGGGGGCTGAGCTGGACTCCTACACCTGGCGGGTCCAGGGCCTTCCGGGAGGGCAGGTCTGCCCTCTGGGCTGCTCAGGCATAACCATCAGCGGTCCCTTCCTTTGGCTCCCAGCCCCCGGTCCCTCTCTCAGTGCGGAGCCGGGCCCGCCCTGGACTTGACCACAAGGGGGCGGTGCGGAGCGGCGGCCAAACCCCCGAGTCTGGGGTCCAGTCTGGCTGCTCTGGGCTGGTTCCTCCCTTCCAATCCCTGGGCCTTTGGACAAGAACCTGCAAGCTCCTTTCGGAAAAGGGGCGGAGGCTCTGAGAAGGTCCGGGAAGTGCCGCCCACGATGGGCCGTCCTGGTATGACTCCATCAGGGGCCCGGTGCAGGGTCATCCAGCCTCGTGGGTGCTGTTCCCGGGGTGCTTAGGAGTCAGAGACACCCCGGTGCCCTGCGCCTGCCAGCCCGTGCTGAGCTCCCACAGTCCCTGAGCCAAGCCCGGGAGAGGGCTGCACCCTGATCCCAGCACAGATCCTCCCCCCCCACCCCAGACACCCCTCCAGGCGGGGTTCAGCTACTCACCAGCGGAGGAGCAGCACTGAGCGGTGGAGGAGCTGCCGCCTCCAGGGGGTCCTGTGACGGTGGGGGGACAGGAGAAGGGCTGGTGCTGTGTGTGGGCTGCCCAGGGTCTGTCCCACTCAGCCTGGCGCCTCTCCATCCTGAGCATCTGACCACGGGCCACCCACGGCCTTCACTCAACCCCGGACAACACCCCGAGACTCCTGAGAAAATGGGGCCGGGGCCAGGCAAGGCGGAGCCCACTGCTCCATCGTGCTGGGGTCACACCCTCTGCACCTCCCGGAGCGTGCCCCGCATCACTGCCCAGACTCTTCATGGTGACCTCCTCTGAGGGGGGTGGTCAGAGTGTGCAGGACGGACCCCGACTCCAGGACACCCTGGGGGCTGACCACACACAGGACACGGACGGCCTCACCCCAAAGGTGCCCTGAAGTACCATCCAGCCCTGGTTAGGGGTCCCTGACTTGCCCGGTGAGACCAGGTTCGGGGAACTGAGCCAGGCGTGGAGGCAGGGGACGCGTGGGCAGAGGGAACAGAGGCAGAGGGCCTGGGGGCGGGGGTGGGGCCGGTGGGCAGAGGGCACAGCGGGGCCCTGGGCATGCCTGTAGGCAGGGCAGAGACGGCCTCCTCGGTCCCCTCCAGGCTCAGGGTCTCGCTGCGCTCAGACCAGCTGGACTCTGTTCCATAGATGCAGCAATAACGCCCGACGTTGTCTTTATGCAGGGCGGTGATGTGAAGTCTGGCCTCCGTCTCCTGTTCACCTCCGGACGTGACAGCCACATCCGTGTAGTTGTGTCTATTGTCCTTCTCCAGGCGGAAGGTCGTAACTCCGGCAGGGCCCCGGCACACGATGCTCACCGGCCGCCCCCAGGGCACCACAGAGCCCGGCTCAGCTGAGATGGAGGGTCTGGGCAAGGTCCCTGGGAGGGGAGAGCAGGACCCCACAGTCTGTCGTGAGACCAGCACAGGACGCAGTTCTCTCATCTTAGTGGAGAATCAGCACAAAATACAATCCACTCGTTGTAGTGGAGAATCACCACAAAATACAGTCCACTCATCTTAGTGGAGAATCACCACATGACACAACCCACTCATCTTGGTGGAGAATCACCACACAACACAACCCACTCATCTTGGTGGAGAATCACCACACAACACAACCCACTCATCTTGGTGGAGAATCACCACACAACACAACCCACTCATCTTGGTGGAGAATCACCACACAACACAACCCACTCATCGTAGTGGATAATCACCACACGACACAACCCACTCATCTTGGTGGAGAATCACCACATGACAAAATCCACTCATCTTAGTGGAGAATCACCACACAACGCAATCCAGTCACTTTGGTGGACATCACCACACAACACCAACATCAACAAAGGTCCGTCTGGTCAAGGCTATGGTTTTTCCAGTGGTCATGTATGGACGTGAGAGTTGGACTGTGAAGAAAGCTGAGCACTGAAAAATTGATGCTTTTGAACTATGGTGTTGGAGAAGACTCTTAAGAGTCCCTTGGACTGCAAGGAGATCCAACTAGTCCATCCTAAAGCAGATCAGTCCTGGGTGTTCATTGGAAGGACTGATGCTGAAGCTGAAACTCCAATACTTTGGCCACCTGATGGGAAGAGCTGACTATTGGAAAAGACCCTGATGCTGGGAGGGATTGGGGGCAGGAGGAGAAGGGGACGACAGAGGATGAGATGGCTGGATGGCATCACTGACTCAATGGACGTGAGTTTGAGGAAACTCCAGGAGTTGGCGATGGACAGGGAGGCCTGGCGTGCTGCAGTCCATGGGGTCGCAAAGAGTCGGACACCGCTGAGCGACTGAACTGAACTGAACAACACAATTCAGTGGAGATCACCACACGACACAATTTACTCTCTTGCTTCTTTTTCTTTTTGGAAACTTGCAAAGTTGTACAACGTTCACCACAATCCAGTTTCAGAATGCTCCCATCACCCCCGCAGTGGACAGCCCCACCCCCACGCCCGCCCCAGGAGCAGGTGAATTCCCGTCACTGCAGTTAGTTTCCCATTGACGTAAGGACCCTGAGACTTGGTCACATCTCGCTCAGGGTGACATGGGAGGTGACAGAGCAGCTGGGGGCCTGGACATGTCTGCTGGGGGTGGGGGGCGGCTCCCTCCATGCCCACAGCCACTCCAGAGAGAGGGGGAGGGGACACAGGGTGGGAATGAGCAGGTCATTCCTGGGACGAGGAAAGCAGGGCTCTGAGTGGGTAGGAGTGACCTGGGCTGGGTCTGAAGGGAAGGGCAGCTGCCTGTCCTGGGAGAGACTGTGTGTCGGGGGATAGGTGTATGTGCAGGTGTGGCGGGGGATGGGTGTATATACGTGTGTGTGTGTGTGTGTGTGTGTGTGTCTGTGTGGGTATGTGTGTGTGTGGGTGTATGTGTGTGCGGGTGTATATGTGTGTGCGTGTGTGGGTGTGTGTATGTGTGTAGGGGTGTGTATGGGTATGTGTGTGTGTGCAGGTTTGTGTGTGTGCAGGGAGGGTGTACGTGTGCGTGTGCATGTGCATGGGGGGGATGTGGATGGGTTATGTGTATGGGTGTGTGTATGTATGTGGGGGGCTTGGGGTGTGGGTATGAATGTGGGGTGTGTGTGTGTGTGCAGGTATGTGTGTATGCATGCGTGCAGGTGTGTGTGGGGTGTATGTGTGCAGGTGTGTGCATGTGTGTGTGGGTGTGTGTGTGGGTGTGTGCAGGTGTCAGTGTTGTGTGCAGGGGTGTGTGGGGTGTGTATGTGTGTGTGCAGGTGTGGGGGTGTGTGCAGGTGTGTGTGTGGGGTGTATGTGTGCAGGTGTGTGCATGTGTGTGGAGGTGTGTGTATGGGTATGTGTGTGTGCAGGTGTGGGGGTGTGTGCAGGGGTGTGTGTGTGGAGGACCTGGAGCACAGCTCTGGTCCCATAGGCCCCAGGGGGTGAGGGTCTCTGTGTCCACTCCGCAGCACCCGGGCGAGCCCAGAATCTGAAGGGTGGGCACCGGCTGGAGACCAGGAGAGCGGGTGCTGTGGTTCAGGTTCAGAGGCAGTCTGCTGGCATAGCCACCTCGCTCAGGGGAGGCCAGGCTTTTGTTCAGTCCAGGCTATCAGCGGATGGATGAGGTCCACCCACATTGTGGACAAAACCCAATGATTTAAATGTTAAGACCATCCCAAAACATCCTTGCAGACACACCCAGAATGTTTGACCACGTAAATGACCATGGGCCAGCCGAGAAGACACAAAATTAAATACCACAAATTCCACCATCCCCCACAGCATCAACTTGACACCTGTGTGCACCTCCTGAAACCACACCTAACCTCCAAATAAAGACAACAACGTGAGTGAGTGAGTGAGGACTGAGCTCGGCCGGCCCCTGTCTCTGTGGGGACTTCACTGACTCTGAAGCCAACCTCCTGCTTCAGGGCTGCAAGCCCCCACCACACCCCCCACTGCACCCCCACCCAGATGAGATATGTGGGGTTTCCAGAAGCCTCAGTGACAAGGACACAGAAGTACACTGGGATGGAGGCAGAGAATGCTGAGAAAACCCAGGGATGGTCTCTGCAGACTCACCCCGGACACAGCGACCCTCACCCGCCAGGGAATGTGGGACCAGACCTGTGCTCCAACTCCTCCACACACATGCACATACACGCACGCACACACACGCACGCACATACACATGTATACATGTGTGCACACACATCCACACACCCACATATACACATGCACATACACACACCCACACACCCCTGCACACACATGCACCCATGCACATACACACACATACACATGTGCACACACATATACAGACACACACCCACATATACACATGCACATACACACACCTGCCGACATACACACACACATGCACCCGCATATGCACACAGATACACACTACACACACACATACACACAATCTGCCCACATACACATACACCCATATACACACACACCTGCCCACATACACACACACACACAAGCACCTGCATACACACACACCCTTCACTTCCCTGTCCTGCAGACTGTTCCCCTTACCTCACACTTTCACACCCAGGACAGGCGGCTGCCCCTCAGACTCAGCAACACAGACTGGGAGACCTCCCCTCGCTCACCCCCTCCCACACCCCCTCCCTCACCCCTCACCCCCCCTCTTTCTTTCCACCACATCTAGTCCCGCCCATCCATTTACTGATGCCTGCATGTGCCTCTGGTTTCACAAATACAGGAAACACCCCGGCGCCTGCCCCCTTGGGGCTGACAGTCCAGAGGGACGACAGACGTTCACAAATGTTGTGCGAACCCATGGGTACGGGCGGTGATGCGTGCCCTGGGGGTGAGTGTGGGAATCTCAGGGAGGGGGGCAGACGGGAGGCCGAGCTGCCCCCTCGGGGGTCGAGGGAGGGGGTTCCTGAGCTGAGCAGACGTGGAGGATGGTCTGGGCTGAAGGGCAGGGTGGAGGGGTCACCGTGGGGAGGGCCGGGCTGGGCGGGGAGATTCAGAAAGTGAAAGAAAACCCAGTGAGTGGCCAGCCTCACGGGGGTGTGCAGGGGAGGCTGGAGGAGAGGGGCAGCCTCACGGGGGAGTGCAGGGGAGGCTGGAGGAGATGGCGGGCCGCCTGCCAGGGCAAGTGCTGTTCTCTGCAGGGGGCTGCGGGGGGCGGTCTGGGCTTACCCGGGGCGAGCTCGCGGGCTCAGCCTGGTCCTGAGGGTCGGGTCGTCACTGTGGGGCCATCGAGGGCAGAGAGGGGACAGGGGAGACCTGGGCCAGGGTCCCACACTGGGGCTGTTAGCAGCTCGGGGTATAAGCCAGGGCCCCCAGACCCCCAGGGTTCACTCCGCTCTCATCGAGGTCCGCCTTGGGGAGACAGGGGTTTGGGGGAGACTCACCCTGCTGGGTGCAGGCCATCTGGGCCAGACAGAGCGCTGAAAGAGAAGCGCTAGTGAGAAGATGCCCACCTCGCGGTTTCCTCAGGGGCTGCAGTCCCGGGGCCTCCAGGAGCCGTGGGGTGGGCGGGCGTCTTCCCATGATGTCCCAATGCCCGCCCCCGCAACATTACATCTGAATACAAGACGTCTCCTGGCTCTGAAGTAATCTCAGAGAGCCCCGACCCTCCTCCAGGCTAGCCCGGCTCAGTCTGCACTCACCCCACACCCGACCCCACGTCCAGGACCAAACCTTCCCCTTCACTTTGGTCTGGGCAAACGGGGATGGAGAGGGAACCGCGTTGCCCAGGCGCCTCCTGGGCTGGAGACAGGGCTGAGCGGAGCCCCTCTGCCCCGGAATCCGGCCCCGGCACCCCCGGACTCACCCAGGCCCAGGAGGGTGGAGGGCCCGCGCGCCATGGCCCAGCCCTGTCCCGGGGCGTCCTGGAGTCGGTGCTGAGGGACAGAGCCTGCAGCCCTCAGAAGAAGGGGATGTGCCACCGGCCTTTCTGGGGCCGTTTCCACACCAACAGCCTCACACAAAGGGGAAGAGCGCCCTCCCCGCCCGGCACACTTCCCGCTCAGGGGCCGCAGCGCCCCTTAGCTGTTCCTCCCTCTGGGCCCCCACGAGGTTCAACTTCTCTCCGGGTGCACCCCGAGGGGGGAGCCCCGTTCTCCACCCGTGAGCAGAACACGCTTTGTGCAGCACGCCGACTTGACCGTCAGTCCCGACTCTGTTCTTGGGCAAAGAGTTACATCACTTTATGCCAACGGTTCCTCGTGTTGAAAATGGAGAACCCCGACATCCTCCTCTGAGTGTTTAATATTGCGATATATGGTACATTCCTGGAGGGATCGAGTGCATTAAAAATATCTTATCACGTGGGTTCTCTGCCCGTTTCCCGGGCCGTGCTGGAACCGGGGGAGGCGGGGCTGGCCCATGAGCACACACAAAATCCCAGTGCTGAGTGATGGGGAGACAGATCTCGGGACCTGGCCCTGGCCCGGGGCTTGGCCCCGGTGGGGCCCCCAGCTGGGTGCTGAAATGAGAGCAGGGCCGGGGGTGGGAGGGCGTGTGTGCACATGGAGCCCGCAGGACAGGAGCCCCGTCGTGGAATCCTTTGTCCTCTGTCCCCGAGGCCAGGGAACAGCTGCTTCTCCTGGAAGGAGCTCCGCCAGACGGTGATGGCGTTTTCCACAGCAGCCGGGGCTCAGTCTCCTATTAACAGAAACCTAGTTCTATCTGAGGGGCTGTGCTCCCACCCTGGACTGGGGAAGGGGGAGTGGAGAGGATGCAGTTTGGGTCTAAGGCAATCCAACAATCCCATTTGCAGTGACTGGTCCAGAGGGGGCCACAAGACCGTGGATCGTCAATAATACTTAATGTGGAATATATCAGGGTTTCTGGAGTCACATTTCTCTCTTATTAACAGAGGGTCTCATAAGACGTTTGCCTCTTTTAATCCTGTCCATGAGCAGCTATATGATGATGATGTGATATCTGGAGCTGCAACAGCCATCTTGCAGCCATAAGGCAACAAGCTTGACTACAACAGCAGAGATACTGAACACACTGAGGTGAAAGAATACAAGATCTAAGGTTTGTAGGAACTCCTGGAATTGCTGAAAAAGCCTTGCGACTGCCTACCCCTGGAATTCTTAATAAGTAAAGAATAACTGTGCTAGATTTTCTGTCAAATATCAGACTAAATCTACGGACCACACTGCATCTTAAAATAATAACTGTTTTATTGATAGCTCAGTGGTAAAGAATCCGCCTGCCAGTGCAAGAGACACAGGTTCAATCCCTGGTCTGGGAAGATCCCACATATTGCAGAGCAGCTAAGCCCTTGTGCCCTTACTATTGAGCCTGTGCCCTAGAGCCTGTATTCCAGAACAAGAGAAGCCACCACAAAGAGTGCAGAGTGCACTGCAACTAGAGAGTAGCCCCCTGTTGTCACTAGAGAAAAACCCACACAGCTTCAAAGACCTAGCACAGCCAGAAATAAATGAATGATTTAAAAAGCAATCGTAACTACTTTAAAAACTAAAACTGCTTTATAGAGTATTTTAAAGGTTGTCTTAAATGCCTCAAAGAAATGAAAGCTCAGCAAAGGTTATATGGTCAAAATGAAAAGACGGTATTCCCTGGAGCCAGGTTGAATGCTGGACATGACTGTCACCTTGACAGTGATGATTCAAGTTTTAGTTTCATGACCTGGCTGAGGGTAGTGGCTAGAGGCTAAAGTGTGAGGCTAGTGAAGTCAAGGCTAGAGTAAAGTCAACCAGGATGACCCTGGCTGACTGAGATGAACACCAACACAGCCCCATGTAACTGCGTCTTTCTGGCCTCTCTGTGTGTGTCTCTCCCTCGCTCATGGTCATTAGTGGCTTTTATCAGCTTTATTAACAGATATCTTGCAGACAATTAACCACAGCCATTAAATATGGGCGTGTCCACTGTGGATCTATGGGTCTACAGCACAGAATTGGAGTCAACAATGCCAAGGTATCTGAGGGCATGCTCCCTGTTTCCAGGAGACTCCGCTGCAAAGCTCCCCTCAAGTTTTCCAGATTAGCCCACACCTCTGTTTTCCCCTCAGGGCTTCCCTGGTGGCTCAGATGGTTAAGATTCTGTCTGCAATGCAGGAGACCTAGGTTCAGTCCCTGGATTGGGAAGATCCCCTGGAGGAGGGTACGGCAACCCACTCCAGTATCCGTGCCTGGAGAATCCCATGGACAGAGGAACCTGGGGTCACAAAGAGTCGGACACGAATGAGCGACTCAACAACAAGACATCAGAGGCAGAAACAAAGCAAGCTGAAAAACGCGCTGTCTGTGGTGTGTTGGACCAGAACAGTCCGACAGTTCTGTATCTCAGCGAGTACGTAGGACCAAGCAGTTTTCTTTCTGCTCTGTGTGGGTCTCTCTGTTCTGCCCTGGGTTGGGCAGAGAAAAGAACAGGGCTTCCTGAAACTGTTCTACAGGAAACCCAATGCTATATTAGGCAGCCCTCATCCCCTAACTACTCCCTGACGTGAACTACACCTTGGCCCCAAGCCTCCTATCCAAACTGGCCATGATTTGGTTTTACAACTGTAAACTCATATCAAAGCTTTTAAAACCTTTTTTACTTTTCTTCTTTCCTCAACTACCAGGTCTTATGATGATGGTGATATATAATACTCCTTTACCTACTAAATATGTAAGTACATTATTCTCATAAAAAAGAAAAATTGTGGGGCTTCCCAGGTGGTCCAGTGGTTAAGGATCCACTTGCCAATGCAGGGACATTTGATCCCTAGTTTGGTCCCTAGTCTGGGAAAATCCCACACGCCACGGGGCAACTAAGCCCGTGCAACACCGCTTGAGCCTGCCTGCTGCAACTGCTGAAACCCAAGCATGCTAGAGCCCGGGTCCCACCACAAGAGCAGCCACCGCAGGGAGAAGCCTGCACCACAATTAGAGAGAGCCTGCAACCAAAACACGTACAGATTCACAGGATTACTTCAACCAGAATTGTGACTCAGTATCACTCACAGCGATAATAATTACCTTGGTGAAAGTCAGTGAGTTGCTAAGTGTATCTTGCAATTCTGTATAATGAGCAATGTAAGATACACATAAAAACTCTTTCTTGAGGGCTTTATCTAAAATCCTCTTATTTGTTGGCCAAATAAAATTTCTGCCTTTCCCTCTGTCTCTCTCTCTGTATTTCTGTCTCTGCTGGCGTCTCTCTGTCTCTCTATCTCTCCCTCTGTCTGTCTTCCTGTCTCTCATTGTCTCTGTGTCTCCATCTCTCTGTCACTCTCTATCTCTATCTCTCCCTCTGTCTCTCTCTGCATTTCTGTCTCTGCCAGTGTCTGTCCCCCTCTCTCTCTCTCCAACTCTCTGTCTCCCTCTATCTCTATCTCTCCCTCTGTCTCTCTCTGCATTTCTGTCTCTGCCAGTGTCTGTCCCCCTGTCTCTCTCTCTCTGTCTCTGCCTTCCTCCCTCCTGCCCTCTTGCTCGCTCTCTCTTCCTCCTGACCCGTCCTGAACTTTGCTTCCTTACAGGCAGCCCTGCAGCCCTAGGCCCTGGGAATAGTACAGTTTCACTCGACAGATGCATTCAGTGGTGTGTGGAGCAACCAGCTCAAGCCAGTTCCTAACAGCTGACTGTGAACATCCCTCCCCCACTGCAGGTTCAGTGATCTCACTTTTGAGGCTTGACGTGAGCCACACTGTATTTACTCCCCAGAAACTGGTGAGTGCTACAGATCACTTGCTTTCTTTCATAGACGTAACTGTTACACATTTCCCATTACCCTGCTGGGCAGTTTCCAAAGGCCACCTTAAAGAAAATTAAACAGGACAGGGAGGACTTCCCTGGTGGTCCAGTGGGTAATGAACCTGGCCTGCAATGCAAGAGACACGGGTTCCATCCCTGGTCTAGGAAGATCCCGCGGGCAACTAAGCCCATGAACCGCAACTACTGAAGCCCGCATGCCTTAGAGCCTGTGCTCCACGGCAAGAGAAGCCATTGCAATGAAAAAAAAAAAAAAAAAAAAGAACATGGAAAGAAACCCTCTGTGACATCCCCATCCAAAAGGAAAACTGACAAAATCCTGTCTATATCCATGGTTTCCCGCAACATGGTTGCGGGTTTCAGTGAGGTTCCTTCCTCATTGAAAGCAGCCAACATCTAAAATCGTGTGTTCAAGTTTCTCTTGAATTTTTGTAAATACAGTGTGACCACATATATACATATATGCGTGTGTATGTATATACGTACGTGTGTTCATTGTTGTTTTTAACTTTCTGACCCAGTAGAGTTTTGAAAATGATGTTTGAAATCAGATATGGAGTAAGCGTGGACTAATGTTCTATTTCTTTGACTACAAGATGGCGGAGTAGACGGATGTGAGCTCCTCTCCTGTGAGAACCCCACAAACTGCAACTCGCTGCCCAACAACCATCGACAGGAGAATGTCGGATCCCACCAAAAACAGATACTTTGCCAACAAAGGTCCGTCTCATCAAGGCTATGGTTTTCCCAGTGGTCATGTATGGATGTGAGAGTTGGACTATAAAGAAAGCTGAGCACAGAAGAATTGGTGCTTTTGAACTGTGGTGTTGGAGAAGACTCTTGAGAGTCCCTTGGACTGCAAGGAGATCCAACCAGCTCATCCTAAAGGAAATCGGTCCTGAGTGTTCATTGGGAGGACTGATGCTGAAGCTGAAACACCAATATTTTGGTCACCTGATGTGAAGAACTGACTCATTGGAAAACACCCTGATGCTGGGAAAGATTGGGAGAATCCCAGGGACAGAGGAGCCTGACGGGCTATGGTCTATAGGGCTCAAAAGAGTTGGACACAACTGAAGTGACGAACACACTGCCTTCTTTTGGTGCTCATCTGTTGGTGAAGAATTCAGTTTTTCGTTGCCTGAAATTAATGTCTTTATCTCACCTCCAATTTTGAAGTTTTCTCCTGCTGTAGAGTTCTAGGTTGGCATTTATTTTTTAGCACTTAAATATGGCATCAGTTTTGTTTCAAATGACTGCAGGTCTTCTCATTGCTCCTTTGAAAAGAATGTGTCCTTTTTCTCTCAGTGCTTTTAAGACTTTGCCTTTGGAGTTCAGCAATTTTCCTCTGATGTGTCTCCATGTGTGTGTTGACTTTTACTGAAGTCTAATAGATTAAAATTGGACATGTAGAATGCACAGCTTGACGAATCCTCACAGAATCAGCACTCCTAGGTTTTCCAGTAACTTCTCTCCAAAGGTAATGACTTTGCTGACTTCAACAGCATGGGTTAAATGTGCGTGTTATGGTTCTTTATCTCAGCGTGAATATTCTCTGCAGTCTGTGTGTGTGTGTGTGTGTGTGTGTGTGTGTGTGGCTTCCTCTGCTCAACCGAATATTTTAAGATTTGTCCAACACCCTGGGTGCTGTGGAGTGTTTTATTGTGTGAATCACCACCACGCGTACATCCCCCCTAGTGTAAAGAGGCATTTGCTTAGCTTCCAGTTTACGTTAGGATGGAAAGTGTTGCTTTGAATGTGTTAATTCATGTCCAGTGGTGAGCGTATACGTGCGTTTCTGTTGGAATAAACCTCGGACTGTAATTGCCGTGTGTTGTGTATTTATTCAGTTCTAGTAGGCACTTCTGAATATGTTTTGCAGTGACAGCATCAGTTCACACTCTGAGCATTCTGGTTACCCCACATCCTCACTGGTCCCTCTGCTTTCCCACCTTCTTATTTTTGCCCCCCTGTGAAGGCTGGTGGTACCTTTGTGGTATTACTTTGCATGTCTCTGGTAACTAATGCATTTGGGAACATTTTCCTATGGCTTTTGGTCATTTGAATATTCAACCGATTTTGTGAAATGTCTGTTTGAGTCATTTTTCTCATTTCCTCATTTTAGATAATTGAATTGACTTTTTTAAACTAAACAGCAGGAAGCTTTCTCTTTTTCTTATTATGCTCGAGTCCTTTGTCAGACGTGTTCCTTGTGAATATTTGTTCCTCGCCTAACTGAGGGTCACTCTCGTTGCTGCATTTTGAAAAGATTATTTCTGAATCTTATTAGATCCCATTTATCTAATTTTATTTTATGTTTATCGCTGCTGCAAAGGGTGAAGAAATTTTCTGTATGTTCCTCCCAGAGCTAGAGATGTACTTTTTGGATTTATATCTTCAGTCCTTGGGACATAATTGGGTGTGTGTGTGTGTATTGTATACTAAGAGTCCACATGTTTTTCATATGGAAATCCGATTAGTACAGGACAGTTTATTGGAAGGAGCATCCTTTCCTCACTGAGCTGTTGGATATCCAGTGTCGTATCGCAGGAGACCGTAACACTTGGACCAGACACTCGAGCCTGGCACGAAGGCCCGACATCTAGCAGTGTGTGTCCTCCAGCTTTGTCTTCCTTTGTCAGGGTATCAGGAAATAATACTGGCCCTCCGGGTGTCTAACAACAGAAACCTCTCTGCTTTGTTGCTGTTCTGTTGTTGTTTATGTAGCAGTTTGTATCCGCTGGGGCTTCCCAGGTGGGGCCGTCCTAAAGAATCCGCCAACGCAGGAGATGCAAGAGACCCAGGTTCAACCCCCGGGTTGCAAAGATCCTCTGGAGAAGGAAAGGGCAACCCGCTCCAGTACTCTTGCCTGGAGAATCCCATGGACAGGGAGGCCTGGTGTGATGCGATTCATGGGGTCGAAAGAGTCGGACACGACTGAGTGACTGAACTGAACTGAAAGGATACTGGAGCAATGTCGTCAGGAAGAGTTCCCCCTGAGTCGGAGTACTTGCAAGGGGCGGAAGCCAGAGCTTCATGCAGAGCACATCCCCAGCTTCCAGGAGGTTCGGCACTGCCTGCCGCTGTGGGCCGAGCCTCAGCCTCTCACCCGCCAGGTCCCGAGAGAGGAGGGCCCTGGGGGCCTGGACCCCTTAACCTTGACAAGCGTTTTCCTCTGGTGGTGTGTGTGTTTCCAGGCTACTCCCTCTATTCCTCACACCCTCTCCTTCCCCAGTGCGTCCACAAGTCTGTCCTCTATGAGGGACACACGTTCAGCGTCTCCCTGGGGCTCAGTGGAGTCCGCGTGGCTGAGAGCCCAGAGGAGACGCTCAGGGAATCAGGAAGGAAACCGACTCCTCCCCTGCCCCGGAGTGTGGGTTCCCCCCGTCACAGCCCCCCTCAGGGGCGTCTCTCTTTATCGCATCACCGTCCAGCCCGCCTTCCGGAAACAAGCCCCCGGGGGCTTCCTGCCTCCTCGGGGCCCCGGGGTCCTTGGGCACAGTCTCCTCTGGTCTTGCCATCACCTGCAAGCTTTCGGGAGGTGTTGGTTGGGGTCAGAGCTCTCACTCTGGTGGGAACAGCTGTTTCTATAAACGTGTGCCCGCTGCTCATGGAACCTTGAGCAGTGGTGCCCTTTCTCTGCGCCTGAGGTTCCTCCTCTGCATGTTATCCCAAACCCCAGCCCTCAGAGGGGCCGTGGCCTCTTGCTGCCGTCATCACGGCTAATTTCCAGACGAGGTGACGGCAGGAGAAGGTGGATGTGATGGGCTGCTGGCTCAGCCTGCACCCAAGGGCGAGAATGTGGTGCCCACCCAGAGCCTCCTCTGCTCCTGACGCAGAGATGTGCTCCGGAGAGTGTTTCTGCAACATGTAACCACAGACAAGTGCAGAAGAAAAGTTCCCCAAATGGAGAGGGAACCACAGCGAAGCGGGGAGAGGTGGGCGGTGTGGCCCTGGTGGTGGGGATCATCTCGGGGTGAGAGGAAGGTCCATCTGTGTGGACACAGAGAGGGACACATCCTCACAGAAACATAAAGGGAGGCAAGCATGTGGATTATCTTGTAGAAGAACAGGCAGTTACTGAAAAGAGTCGAACATTTTCGATGTGAACAATCCAGTAGATTCAACACGTTAAAAAAAGTCAGGCAGTCAAGAAGACAGCTGAGCGGCCACATGTGACGTCGGAGGATAGCAGTGAGGGAATGTTCCGGAATGCAGCAGAGAGCGCAGAAATGGCGATTCAGGAGAGGCGGGACTGTGCTGAGGGCCAGGGTGGTGTCTGTCATAAGTGTCAGACGCGAAGAAGCCCACGACGGACAGCAGCGGCTGAAGAAAGGAATAGCGGAGCCTCCTTCCCTGAGGAGAACCGACCTGGGGAGGGCTGGGGCACATGTAGGTACACGGGACACCCGAGGGCGGCCCTGCTGGGCCCGTGACTGAGACTCGGCGCTCCTCACTGAGGGTTAGGGTCCATCACCGGTCAGGGCTCCAGACTCGGCACCCTTCAGCCAACGACCCCGCACCCTGCGACGGAGGCCTGTGTGCCGCAGCTAGGTCAACAAGTGGGTTAATTCACTACGTATTAAAGAAAGGTAACCTTCACAGTAAACTGAGAAACTGAAGGTTAAATTTAAAAAGTATTTCCTACTGAATTTACAATTTGAAACAGTTTATTCTGACTAAATTTCAACTGAAAAAAAACATCAAGGCGGCCCGGACTGAGACCCTAAAAATGTCCTGAAACTACTCCCTGGAGGAAACGCAGATCGCAGTCAAGAGAATGAGCAGCCCCCGGGAGCAGACAGCCCCCTGCCAAAAGGGGGCGCTAAAGGGTACTGGAGCGATGCCGTCAGGAAGCGTACCCGCCCCCTGTCGGAGTGCTTACAAGGGGCGGAAGCCCGAGCTTCATGCAGAGAACACCCCCGGCTTCCAGGAGGTTCTGCACCGCCTCCCGCTGTGGGCCGTGCCTCAGCCTCTCACCTGCCAGGTCCCGAGAGAGGAGGGCCCTGGGGGCCTGGATCCCTTAACCTTGACAAGCGTTTTCCTCTCCTAGTACTTGAGTCACACGCTTGATTGAAAACAGGAAGTGTTCCCAAGTAACTTGATAAAAAGAGAAGGAGCGTGAATGAGCATTTCCAGCGGTGCACGTCCTTAGATGCTGACAGTTTTCACACGGGAAGCAGTACTCAGAGACGGCAGAGAGACAGTGAGGGGCAACAGAGAGGAACGCGTGGCCAAATGAGCTTTGGAAGTTACACAGACACACACTTGCACGCACAAACACACCCACACGTGTGCACAGAGACGTGCGCACCTCCACACACGTGTATACGAATACCCAGGGTTCATGAAGTACCGTTAGAGCACTGTCTTTTCTAGAGGAGGAGGAGAATGCATACGTGTTCAGAAATAAAAATGTAAAACGTATTTTAAACATGAGAGCAAGCGCCTAAAATCAGAAATGGAATAACTCCCCAGTGCCTGGTGTAATTAAATGAGAGAAAACCCTTTCAGTTCTCCTGAGGTATAACTGACAAAAACTGTATCTGTTTCCCATGCACAGCTTGAGTTCTGATTTCTGTCTACGCTGTGAAATAAGGACTGCAGTCATGCTAATTATAATGAGCGTGTCCATCAGCCCCCGCAGTTCACCGAGGTCTGCGGGTCTGGTGAGGACACGTGCGGGCTACCCTCTGAGCAGGATTGAGTCGACACCAGAGCATGGTCAGCTCCGGTCCTGTCGCTGCCCATCAGGTCTCCAGGATTACTCGTTGGCGTCCCTGAAACGTTGTTCCCCGTGACCCGCACCTCCCCGCTTACCCCCGCTCCTGGCCTCTGGAGACTACCGTTCTCTCCGTTTCTCGGAGTCTGTTTTAGATTCCACAGGTCAGGGAGCTCCTGCTGGGTTTCCCCGCCTGTCTGCCTTACTTTATGGCATAACGTCCTCCGGCCTCACCCATGTCGTCTCAACAGGAGGGATTCCCTTCTTAAAGGCTGAGTGAGACTCCATTGTGTGCGTATGGCGTTTTCTGTGTGCGTTTATCTCTTGACAGACAGCCAGGTTGTGGCTGCGTCCTCTCCTGGGAACAATGATGCAGAACACGGGTGCAGATACGTCTGTGAGGTCCTGGCCGCATCTTCTTTGGATACAGACCCCGGAGTGGAATTGCTGGATCGCATGGTAGGGAGTTCTAGATTTAGAATTTGAGGAGACTCCATCCTGCTTTCCACAGTGGCTGCACCGACTGTGTCCCCAACGACCACGCCAAGGTTCTCTCTTCTCCGCGTTTGGCGGCTCGTGGTGTCTTTGTCTTTTTCCTAGCAGTCAAGTGTCTCTAACAGGTGCAGTTGCTGGGATCCAGCACATGAGATCCCACCCATGACAAGGTCACGAGGAGAAAGCCTGACAGGCAAGGCAGATCAGGTTTTCAGGGATTTGGAAAAGCTGCCCCCGGCACTCACCTTAAAGATGATATCTGTCTTTCTGACGCCTGCGTCAATAGACTACTCCCTGATTTCTGTGACACAGGCAGGAAGGCCTTTCCCCATCTCTTCCCAAATAAGAATCAATTTAGAACTTTAATCAATAAGTTTCCCAGGTGGTGGTATTTTATGAGATTATTCAGGGTGAAAGGAGTGTTTTAATTTAAACTCCTTTGCTGGTAGTTTGTTTGCCAAATGCATTTATGCCCTTGGTACTAATATGCATGATTGCTTATAATATCCTAATCATAAAATAGCATAAAGAACCTGATTATATAAAGCCCTAATAGACATAGGGCCTTTTTAAGGGGTAAAGGAGTCCTAAGAAAACAGAAGAAAAATTATTCTAAAGGTGGCTATTGGGCTGACGTTTGCTTGCTGTGTTTTGCTTTTAATGTGCTAAGGTTGTGTTATAGAAACCATTGTTAATATAGGTAAAGATCTAGAGAAATAAGGACTTAGCCCTAGTGTGGGAACAATGAGATGGTTGTTAATTGTCAGCCAGGAGTGCTAGGCAGAAGCTGCCTCACTGAAGCCACAGAGTCTGTATGGGGTAAACTTAGATAAACGCAACTGACAACTTCTGCAGAAGGATTAATTTTTGTGTTAACAAGGTTATACTTCTACTCTGTACTGTTGCCCTATGAGACTGCTACCTTTCAGTTAAGGTCACCAGAGAAACGGAAAATAGGTTTACATTCACCTGACTTGCATAAAATGTTAATAGGCCCCAAGGCCAGAAGATAATGTACAAGACCCTCATAAACAAAGAAGTATGCAGAAAACACCCTGGTTTCGTGAAGGACAAGCTGACGTAATGTTAAACTAACTTCCCCTTAGAAATGTACTAACTTAGGTTATAAAAGCCACGGTGAAAAAATAAAGGATGGCCAGACTCTGCCAGACCCTGCAAACACCCCCGTCTGGTCATTCTCTCTCCCTCTCTCTCTCTCTTTTTCTCTCTCTCTCCCTCTCAGACTTGGCCCTATCAAGGCTGGTCTCACATGTCTTCTCTCTCTCTCTCGCCGACGCCGTTCATCCTGAGGGCACCCCCTGGATCCTGCCAAGGCTGGACCCCGGCATGCAGTGACATCTCACTGGCTCTGATGTGTGCCCCCCTGAGGACTGGTGGGTGTTGAGACCTTCCCATGTCCTGTTTGGTCGTCTGGGCATCGTCTTTTGAGACACACCTGTTCAGGTCCTTTGCCCGTTTAAAAACCGGGTGGTTGTTACTTTGCTTTGAGTTGTGTGAGCTCCTTGTGTATTGGAGAAGTAGTCCCTTATCAGATGTGTGGTTTGCACACGTCTTTGCATACATTGCCTTTCCTGTGACCATCTCCTGTGCTGTGCAGAAGGTGTTTATTTACTGACGCCCCGGGTCTGTCTCTGTCTTTGCTGCCCGTGCTTTTGGTGCCATATCCAAAGAAAGCTTGACAACACCCATGTCACGAAGCCCCCCCCTGAGTTTCCTTCTTGTTCGTTCAAGGTTTGAGGCCCTGTGTTTAAGTCTCTGCTGCGTTTTGAGATGATTTTGTTATAGCCACGTGTTCCAGGAAACAAACTCACTCAGAAGGACAATACAGATAGTGGATTGCAGTTTATTACACCGGTGGGCCCAAGGCAGAGTCTCCTCTCAGCCAAGGGCCCCGACCAGCATTTGTGAAAATCTTTTATACCCCATGTGTACGTGTCCAAACCCACCACCCCAATCCCTTGATGCTTACAAAGGAAGGGTAAATACAATCACAATAACCCCATCATTCACGTGTTATGTGTTCAAACAGTTAATAATCAATAAGCCCATGGTTACATTCCAACCAGTTCATAACCGATAAGCCTGTGCTTCCATTCTGATAGATAGTGTCCGGAGGCAGGGGTGATTAGTGTCTGTTTTCTCTTAGGTGATGAGTAACCAGGATGTGATCTTCAAGGTTCCCCTGTCCGGAGGGGGTCTTATCCTTCCATTGTTGTTCCCACAGGCACTAAGCAGAGAGTTGAGTCCACTGGAGAGGTGGCCGAGCATGATCAGCACGGACAGGCCCGAGATGGAGTCCAGGCCCTATGAATTCCTTCTTCAATTTCACATGTAGTGTGAGCTGAGGGTCCAGCTTCCCCCTCCTGCCTGCTGTCATCTAGCTCTTCCAGCACCGTTTCTTAAAGGGACTGTCCGTTCCCGTTCTGTGTTCTGGGCACCTTGTGGAAGATCAGTTCACTGAGCTCTTTCGGGACAACTGTTTTCCATAATAAGGGAGCTCTCAGATCTCCCGATTTCTTGGTTTCTCTGCAGCCTTGGGCAGAGTCACGGTTCCCGATTCTCGGTGTTTCTGTGGCTCTGCTTTGGTGTCTGTGCGCTGGGAGAAGCAGCCACCGCCTCTCAGACGTACGGTGAGTTTTCCCCCAGCCCAGTTAGAGATTCTGGAGCCTCGGAGACAACTTCTATGGACCTGCCGCTCCCTGGCCCTCCTGTCCGGGGAGACAATGGTGTGCCCCCGCCCCGTCATGCCCCTGCCCTGAGGGAGAAGTCTGAGGACCCCGTCCTCCTCTAATCCCCGAGGCAGAGCCGGCCGCACAGAGCCCCGTCCCTTCTCTTCCTGCTTTGCGGCCCCACGTGCGTCTGCGGCCTGGAGCGCTCATGAGCTGAGCAGCGACGGGGTCTCTGAGGCCTGAGGCCCCCAGTGCCCCGGAGCCTGGGGACGTGGTGTGGCTGCACCCGCTGTCCTCCCGGGGAGGAGGGGACCTGGGCCCGGGGGGGTCCTCTCAGCGCTGAGCTGTGCTTGCCGGAGGGGAGACCGGGAAACAGAACCTGCTCTGTTTATCCTTTCCAAGTGGTTCTTCTCGGTTTTCTGCTCATTTGAGGTGTTGCAGCTCACTAGCTGGATTCTGCAGTTTGCATAAAAGTCTTTTGGCCCAAATAATCCCGGTTTATGAGTGTTTCTGTGCGAGATGAGTGCTGGGAGTTCCCGATCTGCCATCTTCTGTAAAGTGCTGATTAAAATTTCTGAAATGTGTCATAGTGAGGCCAGAAATGGAAAATAGAAATGATAGTTAACTAGTGTGCCTGCTCAGTCGCTCAGCCGTGTCCGACTCTTTGCGACCCCACGGACTGCAGCCCGTCAGGCTCCTCTGTCCATGGGATTCTCCAGGCAGGAATACTGGAGGGGGTTGCCACGCCCTCCTCCAGGGGATCGTCCCCACCCCGGGATGGAACCCAAGTCTCCTATGTCTCCTGCACAGGCAGGCGGGTTCTTCACCAGTAGTGCCAGCTGGGAAGTCCTGAGAGTCCACATGCACACACAGGGAGAAACGAGAAGAGCAGGCGGGCGTCTGATGCCGTTTCTGTGGAGGGGAATGCAGTTGGTAGGCTGCACTCGGGCCTCCAGGGCGTCTCAGGGGTAAAGAACCTGCCTGCCAGTGCAGGAGACGTAGGTCGATCCCTGGGTTGGGAAGATGCCCTGGAGAAGGAAGTGGGAACCCACCTCACTATTCTTGCCTGAAGAATCCCATGGACAGAGGAGCCTGACGCGCTACTGTCTGTGGAGTCACACAGAGTTGGACATGACTGAGTACACACACACACACACACACGCAGAGACTACAGACCCAGACAACACCGCCTGCCCCACTCCGCAGACCGGGGTGCTCCCTCCCTCAGTTCTGACAGCTTGTGTCTGTGCTCTAGGGTTTTGTAAATGGAGTATCATGTCCTCTGCATACGGGACGGTTTTCCCTCTTTCCTGCCGCCAAGTTGCATCCTTGTTTCTTCTTGTCTGATTGCTGTGCCTGGACCTCCAGTAGTATGCTGAACACAAACGCTGAGAGTGGGCGTCCTTGTCTTGTCCCAGAGTTCTAGAAAGACTTTCAGCTTTTTTTCTGTGAGTACTGTGTTGACTGTGCTTGTCATAAATAGCTTTTATTACGTTGAGATGTCTTCCCTCTGTACTCACTTTGGTGAGTTTTTATGATGAATGGATGTTGAATTTTATCAATGCTTTCTCTGAACCTATTAAGATGACCATGTTGTTTTGTCTTTTCTCTTGTTGACATGGTTATTCACATGGATTGATTTGCATATGTTGAATTATCCTTGTGACCCTGGTATGAATCCAAGCTGATCATGGTGTGTGATTCCTTTTGTGTGTTGCTGAATTCGGTTAGCTAATATTTTGTTGTGCATTTTGCATGTATTTTCATAAACAGCTTTGTTCTGTAACTTTTCTTTTTTGGTTGTGTCTTTGTCTGGTTTAGGTATTGGGGTGACGGTGGCTTCATAGAGTGACTTTGGGAGTGTTTCCTCCCCTTCTGTCTCCTGGAAGACTTTGAAGAGGGCCAGTATAAGCTCCTCTTTGTCAGTTTGGTAGAACTCCTCCATGCAGCCACCCAGCTCTGGCCTTTGGTTTGCATGGAGTTTTTATTGGTATGTTACAGATTCTGTGTCACTTCCCGTGGCTGCTCTGTTCAGGCTGTCTACATCTCCTAGACTCAGTTCTGGTAGGCTTGTGTCTCTAGAGACTCCTGCATCTCCTCTAAGTTTCCTGTCAGATTGGTCGACATACAGTTGTTCTTAGTACTCTCTTATAAACTTTTGTATTTCTGAGGTATCAATGTTTTAAAAATTAATTATTAATTAGATTTGGCTGTGCTGGACTTCCCTGGTGGCTGAGATGGTCAAGAATCTGCTGCAAAGTGGGAGACCTGGGTTCGATCCCTGGGTGGGGAAGATCCCCTGGAGGAGGGCAGGGCAACCCACTCCAGTATTCTCACCTGGAGAATCTCACGGACAGAGGAGCCTGGCGGGCTACAGTCCATGGGGTCGCAGAGAGTCGGACACGCCTGAGTGAAAGAGGACAGTGCTGGGTCTTCCTGCTGCCCAGGGGCTTTTCCCACGTTGAGCTGAGCTCAGCACAGCTTTTCTCTTCGCTGCGGTGCCTGGGCTCCTCGTTTTGATGGCGTGTCTTGTCACAGGGCAGGGCTCTGGGCCCCCGGGCTCAGCATTTGCGGCCTGTGTGGGATCTTCTCGCAGCAGGGATGGAACCCACGTCTCCTGCATTGGCGGCTGGATTCTTACCCACCAAGCCACCAGGGGAACCTGGTAGCAGCTGTTGTTCCTCCTGTTTCATTTCTTATTTTATTTATTTGAGTCCCATGTTGTTGCCTTTTGAATTTGATGTGATGGCCTGGACTCCTACAGTTTTATTTCACTTATTCACCATTATGCTTGAAAACTGCTCTGTGTTACTCTAGCAGTCCACCTTTGTGAATTTTTCATATAATCTTCTGTCGCATATATATACACCAAACCATTCATTTTGGTGAAAGTGATTTCTGTAACCTTTTCTACTGGGAACAACCCACGTGTCCGTATTCTGCTTGCACACTCGTGGCTGTGCACGCATCTTCCTCTAGGTTATGCAAGTGTGGGTGTGCCCTTTGTCTCTCCTTTTCACTGAGAATTGCTGTCGACACTCCAGATTGAGTGGGGTGATGAGTACACCTGCCCGTGATGTGCTGGGATTCGTCAGAGTCAGCCTTGTCTCCTACATCTTTTTCTCCTCCCCTCTCTCACAGATGAACTAGGAGGTGGGCATCTCATCTCAGGGAACCTGGGGCATGAAACTGAGGTGGAGACCATCCTATGTGACGTGTAATGCAAAGGACACATCTGTGTGCGTGGGGCCGTCGGTGGGGGCTGGCTGGACCAGACTCGCTCCTGTGGGAAAGCCAGCCCGGTCCTTCCTTCCCACCCGGCCTTCAGCACATTCACCCGGGCTCCTGGAGAGCGTTTCCACCAAAGCAGACACACAGTTCACACGCCTGGGCTCTTTAAGAATTTATTGCCTGATGAGTGTGTCTGTGCTGCGTCTGTGTGCATGGGGGTGTGTCTGGTTGTGATGAGCGGGGCTGCTCCCTCGCTGAGGCGTTAGGGCATCTACAGCCCTGGCCTCTCTGGCGGCATACGGGCTACAGGACGTGCCTGCCTCAGTCACTGCGGCTCACAGACTCAGTTGCTCCTTGGCACGTGGGATCCCCCAGGATCACGTATTGAACCTGCGTCTCCTGCGTTGGCTGCCAGATTCTTCACCACCAGGGAAACCCCACATCGGCGCTCTTTACAGAACGATATGTTCCTGAGCTCATTTACCAGCACAGCCCTGACCGTCACTTCAGACGCCAGGGATCCCATCACACTGAAAGTGTTTCTTGAGAAACCACACGGGTGTCATCTGACGAGGAGAGGAGGGGTGAGGGGTCCGGGGGTTCAGGGAATAGTTCTGGATCCATCTGTTCCAGACGGGGCCCCACTTACACCCATTTATTCAGTTACTTAAATGATGTTCTGTTTCTGAGAAGGGATGGAGGTCATTTCGCACACCAGAGACGGCGGGCATGAACAATGAGGCTCACGTCCTCCAGGAGAGCGGACACAGCCTGCGGGCCTGCAGGGTGAGGACCCGCCCCTGCCATTGGGATGCGCCTCGGGCCAGGGGTGGAGGAGCCGGGAGTCGGGGCTCCTCCCCGGGAGGGAGGGGGCCCCCGTGAGCAGAGGCCGAGTCCCCAGCCACCCCGTGGACACCGGGCCTCCAGCCGCCCCCGCGGCGCGTCTCTCCCCCGGGGTCTCCGCAGACAGCGCACCCAGTACGTGCGGCAGAGGCTCTTTCCGGAGCCGGAAGCTCGCGTCGGGGGCTGTGGCGCTCCTTGCGATGCGAGGTCCCGGTGCTCAGCTCCGGGCCGCGTCTCAGGCTCCTCCCCGGTCGTGCCGAGCCTGGCAGAGCAGGACCCCGAGGAGCACCAGGACCGAGGCGGCGGCGCCCATCCGGATGAGATTCTGCACCGTGTAGTCTGGGGTGAGGGCGAACAGGTCAGCGCAGGACCGTCACCCGGAACCCGGGTGTGCGCCCAGGGCACCCGCCTCCCGGGAGAGGACGTGGCCCCGAGCCCAGCCCCTGACGGGGACGCTGTCCTCCTCCTCACTCTGGGTCTGACCGCGGTGATGGGGGAGGGTGTCAGGGGGCCCGAGGGTCCTGAAGGGAGGCTGTGGGTGGGCCGTGTCCTCCTCGGGGAGCCTCCCGGGGCCTCTCTATCTTACTGTCGCAGACGTTCCTGCTCAGGACCCTGAGCTGAGGGAGCTCAGACAGCACAGGATGGGGCCCGCCCCTGAGCGGTGGTCTGCGGGGTCCGGGGTGGGACCCAACCGTGGCTCCCAGGGACCCACCACCGCCCCCAGTAGGCGCTCGCTCAGCCCTCTACACTGCCGGCTTGACTTTGCCCGGGGGAGGGGGTGATCCCAGCAGACTCCGGGGGCAGGATGGGGTGGGGGCGGGCCTGCTCCTCCCCAGACTGACCCCCATCCCGCAGCCTCAGGCCTCTGAAGCCTGTGGCTCCCGCCCCTTCTCTGCCCGACTCCCCGCCGGCAGTTGACGATTTGAGGGGCCTTGTCTCCCCAGAGAATCTCAAAGCGCCCTGGGGCGGGCTGTCTCCCCTGAGCACAGAGCCCTGTGACTCCCCAGTTGTTGAATTGGGGCCCGAGGGTGGGGGCTGGGCCCATGGGTCCTGGGAATGAGCCCAGGAAGGGGTGTGCCGGGCTGACCCGGGGTCCCCACCTCACTCCCCTCTGCCCTGCACGGCCCTGTGGCCTCCCCGAGACCCTCCCACTGCCCCCCTGCCCCTCCGGGACCCCAGTGGGGGGGAAGGGGCGGGGCGCGGGCTCCGAGGCCCCTCCCTCAGGGGGCCCCTCCCTCAGCGCCCCCTCCTCCACGACCTCCGGGCCTCCCAGGGCACAGAGCCCCGAGCTGCTGAGTCAGACGGACAGACGGGGCCTCACCTGAGACCAGGAGCGCCAGGGGCTCGCTGGGCCGGGACAGCAGGTGGGGGTCTGTGCTGAGTGCGCGGTAGCACCTGTAGGTGCCCCCGTGGGCCGAGCTCACAGGACTCAAGGAGAACTCGGCCCGGAACCGCCCGCCTTGGTCCTGGGCGCGCAGACGCAGGGGCCGATGGGCTGCCCCCTCCTGGGACAGAAGGAAAGTGTCCGTCCTGTTTCCGGACTGACACAGCAGGGTCACGTTCTCCCCCGGGGCCACCGAGGGGCCCGGCCGCGCCGAGAGGGAGGGTCTGTCTCTGAGCAGTCCTGCAGAGAGGAAGGGGGTGTGGGCCCGGCCCTGGTTCTGAGCGGGACTCCGCGGCCTCTGGACCCTCAGCACCGTCTGTTTCTCCGAGTCCCCCCTCCCCCACCCCGTCTCGCTGTACACTCCCGGGGACCCCTCCCCCTGGTCCCAGCATCACCCCTGGGGCTCCCCGGTGGGGCCTGTGCAGAGTCTGGCCCCCGACTGACCCGCTGGCCCCTCTCCTGCCACCAGAAGCTCCAGGGGGTCGCTGGGGGCTGACCACTCGGAGGAGAGGCCGTGTCCACCGTAGCATCTGTACCGGCCGCCGTGGATGGTGCCCACCGGGCCCAGGGGGAAGTCGGCCTGAGAGAGCCCCCCCTGGGCCCTCCGGGCAGGGCGCTGGGGGAGGTCCCGGCCCCCCTCCTTGGACAGAGCGAATCTGGCGTAGCCGACATCAGAGCGACACTGCAGGGTCAGGTTCTGTCCAGAGGTGACGACAGGGCCCTGCAGGGTCAGGAGGGACGGCTTCCCAGACAGCCCTGGGGAGAGATAGGCCCTGGGTTGTTGGGACTGCTTCCCCCGTGGACGCCCTTTCCAGCCCGGCCCCAGGCCTCGCCGTCTCTGTCTGTGTGTCTGTCCTGTGAGCACCACGCTCTCTCCCCCACTCACAGGGGCTCCCCTGGGAGCAGAGACCCGAGTCCGTTGCCTTGTCCGTACAAATGTGGGGTCAGGACGGGACTTCCTCACCTGAGACCAGGAGCTCCAGGGGGTCGCTGGGGGCCGACCACACCCGGGGGGTGTCCCTGTTAAAGCCATAGCATCTGAATGTCCACCCGTGTCCGGGGCTCACGGGGCCCACGGGGAACAGGGCCTGGGTCTGCCCGTCGGGGCTCCGCTGTCCATCCAGAGTCCGAGAGGACTGGTCTTCTCCTTCCTTGGTCAGAAGGAACCTGTTAAATCCCTGATAGGAGCCACACTGCAGGGTCACGTTTCCTCCCGAGGTCACCACAGGGCTCGGCAGGGCTGAGAGGCGCGGTTTGCCGAAGGATCCTAGGAGAGAAGGAGGCAGCTGGATCCCTGGGGCTCCCCCCTTCCCCCCAGGGCTGGGCTGTGAGAGGGACACCCCCTGAGAGCAGATCCCCCTCCCGAGGGCAGAGCCTGAGGCCCCCGAGTGTCCCTCACCTGTCACCACCAGCTCCAGGGGGTCACTGCGATCCGACCAGGCAGTGGGGGTTCTGTAGTAGCACCGATAGCGCCCTGCATACTGATCAGTCATCAGTGAGATGGAGAACTTGGCCTTGTCCCGGGGCTCCAGGGATTTCTGTCTGTCCCAGGGGACTGAGCTTCCCTCTTTATCCAGACGGAACGCCTGGGCCCCTAGGGTCCCCTGACACCAGATGGTCACGGGGCTCCCCCAGGGGACCACAGAGCCCGGCTCAGCCCAGATGGTGGGTTTGGGGGGAGCCCCTGGAAGGACATCAGAGCAGGCTCACCAGGGGTCCGCCCTCATGCCCCGGCTCTCAGCCCAGACCTCCCAGACTCCCCCTCCGTGAGCCCCGAGCTGCCCTGCCCCTCCCCATGGCCCGGGGGTGACCCTTGACCCCACGAGAGGAGGGAGCTGGGCCCTGGGGACAGACTCACCAGCCTGCACCTGGGTCCTCAGGCCCACACTCAGCCCTGGAAGAGAGAGCCCTGTGAGAGGTCTGCCTTCAGCTCTGAGCAGCGCCTCTCCTCCCAGGGGGCCTCCTGGGCCCTGGGTCCCCTGAGGGAGCAGGCTGGCTGGGGGGGGGGGTCCCTCCAGTCCAGGGCTCCCCCTGCCCCTCCTCATCTCACCGAGGCAGAGCAGGGCGGGGAGGGTGGGGGCCATGGTGTCTCCTCCCTGCGGTCCAGGCCGTGAGGATGGAGGAGACCTGGGTGCCCTCTGGACAACAGACCACAGGGTGTGTCCTCTCCGGGGCTGGGGCTTCCTGTCACACGGTTGTCACATCAGCGTCCCCGCAGGAAGGGGAACAGCGTCTTGTTGAAAGCCTGGCGTCGTCCCCGTGACAGTCCAAGTGTGTTCCTGAGACGCCACTTCCAGATGAGGACGGCCAGGCTCCTTCCCTCTGAGAGCCTCACCTCAGGGTCTGCTTCCTCCTCTGCCCGTCCATCAGCAGGTCCCCATGGGGTCCTCACCCTGGCCGGGTCACCAGGCCCTGGAGATGCTTCTGGGTGGATGCCGGCTCCTGCTGCCCGCAGGGCTCAGATCCCCAGAGACACAGGTCAACATCTCTCTGGGCTCATTGAGTCCACGTTGCAGAGAGCCCAGAAGAGACATTCAGGGAATCAGGAAGGAAACTGACTCCTCCCCTGCCCCGGAGTGTGGGTTCCCCCCATCACAGCCCCCCTTCAGGGGCGTCTCTCTTTACAGCATCACCATCCAGCCCGCATTCCTGGGAACAAGCCCCAGGGGGCTTCCTGCCTCCTCCGGGCCCCGGGGTCCTTGGGCACAGTCTCCTCCCACTCTTGCCATCACCTGCAAGCTTTCGAGGGTGTTGATTGGGGTCAGAGCTCTCACTCTGGTGGGAACAGCTGTTCCTATAAACGTGTGCCCGCTGCTCATGGAACCTTGAGCAGCGGTGCCCTTTCTCTGCACCTGAGGTTCCTCCTCTGCATGTTGTCCGAACCTCAGCCCTCAGAGGGGCTCGGGCTCTTGCTGCCGTCATCACAGCTAATTTCCAGACGAGCTGACGGCAGGAGAAGTTGGACGTGATGGGCTGCTAGCTTAGACTGCACCCAAGGGGGCGAGTGTGGTGTCCACCCAGAGCCTCCTCTGCTGCTGATGCTGAGATGTGCCCCAGAGAGTGTTTCTGCAACACGTAACCACAGACAAATGCAGAAGAAAAGTTCCCCAAATGCAGAGGGAACCACAGCGAAGCGGGGAGAGGTAGGCGGTGTGGCCCCGGCGGTGGGGATCATCTCGGGGTCAGAGGAAGGTCCACCCGTGTGGACACAGAGAGGGACCCATCCTCACAGGCAGGGAGGCTCAGGGCTCCGATGGAGCCTGGCAGCTGGAGCCTCCCTCCCGCGGTGTCTGGCGGGCACTGGGAGCCCTCCGCTCATGGCCTCAGGCCTCGGTCAGCACCGCGGAGCCCCCCACGTGTGGCAGGAAACACACATGGTCCCTCGCTGTCAGCCGTGGCGTCCCCCTGCAGGAGGCTGCGGGGCCCCCACGGCCCATCCTGAGCGAAGCTCTGAGCAGGGGCAGAGTCTGCGACCGTGGACTCTGGGGTGCGGGGTGGCTGCAGGGGGCCCCCAGTCAAGCTGCCTCCCAGGCCAGTCCCGGGAGACTCCGTCTATGAGAGATGGTGAGTGTGAGAGGGGTGGACCTCAGCGTGACCCCCGAATGAGGACAGGGCTGTGGAGTGCAGCCTGCTGAGGCATGGGGTGTCTGAGGCAACAGGAAAAGGGGAAGCTTATTTTAAATACATTGTTGTTCAGTCGCTCAGCCGTGTCTGAATCTTTGTGACCCCCATGGACTGCAGGACGCCCGGCTGCCCTGTCCATCACTGTCTCCTGAGCTTGCTCAAACTCCTATTCATTGAGCTCGTCATGCTGTCCAACCTTTCATCCTCTTTTGCCCCCTTCTTCTTCTTCTGTCCTCGATGTCTCCCAGCATCAGGGTCTTTTCCAATGACTTGCCTCTTCACACGAGGTGACCAAGGTATTGGAGTTTCAGCTTCAGCATCAGTCCTTCCACTGAACACCCAGGACTGATCTCCTTTAGGATGGACTGGTTTGATCATCTTGCAGTCGAAGGGACTCTCAAGAGTCTTCTCCAACACCACAGTTCAAAAGCATCAATTCTTCGGCACTCAGCTTTCTATATAGTCCAACTCTCACATCCATACGTGACTATAGGAAAAACCACAGCCTTGATTAGACGGACCTTTCTCAGCAAAGTAATGTCTCTGGTTTTTAATGCTCTGTTTCGGTTTGTCATAGCTTTTCTTCCAAGGAGCAAACATCTTAATTTCATGGCTGCAGTCACTGTCTACAGTGATTTTGGAGCTCAAGAAAATAAAGTCTGTCACTGCTTCCATTGTTTCTGCATCTATTTGCCATGAATCGATGGGACTGGATGCCATGATGTTAGTTTTTTGAATGTTTAGTTTTAAACCAGCTTTTCTACTGTCCCCTTTCAGGTTTATCAAGATGCTCTTTAGTTCCTCTTCACTTTTTGCCATTAGGGTGATGTCATCTGGATATCTGAGGTTACTAATATTCCTCCCAGAGATGTAGAATCCATGTTGTGCTTCATGCAGTCCAGCATTTAGCATGATGTACTCTGCATACAAGTTAAATAAGCGAGGTGACTATATACAGCCTTGACGTACTCCTTTCCCAGTTTTGAACCAGTCCGTTGTTCCATGTCTGGTTCTAAGTGTTGCTTCTTGTCCTGCATACAGGTTTCTCAGGAGACAGGTCAGATGGTCTGGTATTCCCACTCTTTAAGAATTTTCTAGTTTGTTATGATCCACACAATCAAATGCTTTCGTGTAGTCCATGAAGCAGAAGTAGATGTTTTTCTGGAGTTCCTTTGCTTTTTCTATGATCGAACAGATGTTTGGCAATTTGATGTCTGGTTTCTCTGCCTTTTTCTAACTCCACCCTGTACATCTGGACGTTCTCGGTTCAGGTACAGCTGAAGCCTAGACTGAAGGATGTTGAGCGTTACCTTGCTAGTATGTGAAATGAGACCAATTGTACAGTAGGCTGAGCATTCTTTGGTATTGCCCTGCATTGAGACTGGAATGAAAACTGACCTTTTTCAGTTATCAAGAGAATGACAAGCTCACTGGGACCAGACTACTTCCTAGAAAAAGGTGATGCCAGGAGATATTGGAGAAACCCCTTCAGGGAACTCATTAAGAACAATTTTATACTGAGTCAAAAAATTATTTGTAAGGGACAGATGTGAGAGGGTCATTAGATGGGGAAGTCTGTGAATCCTGGGATCTGGGCACCACTTCCGCCCGTGGGCGGAATCTCAGCCACTCATCCCGCCAGGTCAGGCTGCTTCTTCCTCAGAGAGGAGGAGGGCTGTGGGAGGATGGACCCCTTAACCTTCACCTGTATTATCCTCTCCTCGTCGTTGAGTCACACACTTCGTTAAAAAGTAAAATGTTTTCAAGTAGCTTGGTAGAGAGTGAGGGTGGAAGATGGCATTGGCAGAGGGGCAGGGGCTTAGATATTGACTGTTTTCAGACTGAAAGGAATGTTCACTCATGTCAGGAGCAAGTGAGATGCAGCGGTGAGGAACACATACCCAGCAAATGAGCTTTGGAAGATGACACCGACACACACTAACACGGCCACAGACGCGTGGACGTGTAGGAACACAGGTGTGCATGCTCGCACACCTCTACATGAGTGCTCAGGGTGCAGGTGGAGTGTGATTAGGACCTTGTTTTCTTCAGCGGAGGAGGACACTGCACACGTGTTCAGAAACACATGTGTCAGTACATATATTAAGCAGGGGAGTGACTGGCTTAAATTAGACATGGAATAACTAACAACATGTTTGGCCTACTTAAATGAAAGAAAACTTTTCAGCGTTCTTGAGGGATAACTGACAGAGACTTGTATGTTTCAGATGTTGAGCTTGATGTTCTGATGCGCGCTTACCCTGTGAAACAGCACGATCATGCTGATTAGCGTGTCCATCAGCTCCCGCAGTTCACCTTGGTCTGCGGGTCTGGTGAGGACATGTCCGGGCTGCCCTCTGAGCAGGACTGAGTCTACACTAGAGCATGGTCAGCTGTAGTCACGTCGCTGCGCATCAGGTCTCCAGAGCTTACTCGTCAGCTGCCCCTGAAACGCTCCCCGTGGCCCGCCCCTCCCCGTTTCCACCCCCCACTTTCCCAGCCTCTGACAACCACTAGTCTCTGTCTCTGAGTCTGACGATTAGATTCCACAGGTCAGTGAGCTCCTGCTGTGTTTGTCTGTCCGTCTTGCTTTACTCAGCATACAGTCCTCCAGGTTCATCCATGTTGCCTGAAAAGGAAGGATTTCCGACTTTTTAAAGGCTGAAGATACTCCATCGTGTGTGTGTGTGTATCTCATTTTTCTTTTATTCCTTTATCTACTGACAGACCCTGAGACTGATCCCATATCTTGGCTGTTGCGAACAATGCTTCAGTGAACACAGGAGTGCAGATACGTCTGTGAGCTCCTGGCCGCGTCTTCTTTGGATACAGACCCCGGAGTGGAATTGCTGGATCGTAAGGTAGGGAGTTCTAGATTTAGAATTTGAGGAGACTCCATACTGCTTTCCACAGTGGTTGCACCGACTGTGTCCGCAACGACCATGCCAAGGTTCTCTCTTCTCCATGTCTGGCAGCACGTGTTGTCTTTGTCACTTTCCCAGCAGTCAAGTGTCTCTAACACGTGCAGTGACATCTCACTGGCTCTGATGTGTGCCCCCCTGAGGACTGGGGGGTGCTGAGACCTTCCCATGTCCTGTTTGGTCGTCTGGGCATCGTCTTTTGAGACAGACCTGTTCAGGTCCTTTGCCCGTTTAAAAACCGGGTGGTTGTTACTTTGCGTTGAGTTGTGTGAGCTCCTTGTGTATTGGAGAAGTAGCCCCTTATCAGATGTGTGGTTTGCACACATCTTCTCCGTTGCATACACTGCCTTTCCTGTGACCATCTCCTGTGTTGTGTAGAGGTTTTTATTTACCGACCCCCCGGGTCTGTCTCTGTCTTTGCTGCCCGTGCTTTTGGTGCCATATCCACAGAAAGCTTGTCCACACCCATGTCACGAAGCTCCCCCTGTGTTTTCCTCTGGTTCTTTCATGGTTTGAGGCCCTGTGTTTAAGTCTCTGCTGCGTTTTGAGATGATTTCACATGTACTGTGAGCTGAGGGTCCAGCTTCCCCCTCCTGCCTGCTGTCATCTAGCTCTTCCAGCACCGTTTATTGAAGGGATTTTCCCATCGTGTGTTCTGCACACCCTAGTTGAAGATCAGTTCACTGAACCTCTTTCAGACAATTGCTTTCAATAATTAGGGAGCTCCTAGATCTGCATCTCCGGACGACTGTCTCTTGCCCTGGGTGGAGTCACAGTGCCCTGGGTCTCGAGCCCCATATTGTAGAACCATCACTGCTATTTTGTTAAACAGAGGCGGGACCTGCTGGGGAAGGGAAAAGCGATGTATCCACATTCAACATACCAACCCATGGTACTCCTTCTGAAGCCACATGGTTCAAACTCAGGCTTTCTGCTGAATTCATCACCTTGAAGTCTGTGGCAGAGATGTGGGAATTAGCAGTTTAGTTGGGAGGTTCATTTAACCAGTGAAGTGTGAGGACTCTCTAACTGAGGAGTCTTGAAGAGCCTCTGCTGGAGCGGCTGGGCGCACCGTCTCTCCTGGACTCAGGTGGCTTTTTCTGAGGGCAGACGCTGGTTTGGGGGAAGGATGCACCCGTTCTCCGGGAAGTCCTGGGGGGTGTCTCCTGAACAGGGTCTTACCGCGAGCAGACTCTGCCGTGTCTCTCGTGTGCCCTCTCGTGGCCACAGGCAGGATGGCTCCAAGCTGGAAGAAAAGCGCCTTTGCAGGTACAAGAGGTTGTGTTAGTGGTAAAGAAGCCGCCTGCCAATGCAGGAAACCCGAGGGCCGCGCGTTCAGTTCCTGGGTGGGGAAGATGCCCTGGATGAGGGCATGACATCCCACCCCAGTATTCTTGCCTGGAGAATCTCATGGACAGAGGAGCCTGGCGGGCTCCAGTCCATGGGGTCGCAAACAGTCGGACAGGACTGAAGCACACACATGCCCCAAGGGTGTCAGAGGGTTCTCTTTTCTCCACACCCTCTCCAGCATTTATTGCCTATAGATTTTGTTGATATCCATTCCAACTGGTGTGTGGTGGTAACTCATTGCAGGTTTGATCTGCATTTTTCTAAGAATAGACGGTGTTGAGCATCTTCTCATGTACCCGCTGGCCATCTGTATGTCTTTGGGAAAATGTCTCTTCAGTTCTTCTGCCCATTTTTGATGGGTTGTTTGTTTCTTTGATTTTGAGTCATATGAGCGGTTCATATATTTTGGTCATATCATTTACAAATGTTTCTACCATTCCATGTGCTGTCTTTTCAAGTTGATGATTTCCGTTGCTGTGCTAAAGGTTATAGGTTTGATGAGGTCCCATTTGTTAATTTTTGCTTTTGTTTATTTTGCCTTGGGAGACTGACCTATGAACATATTGATATGATGTGTATCAAAGAGTGCTTGGCCCATGTTCTCTTCCGGCATTTTTATGATGTTATGTCTAACATTTAGGTCTTCAAACCATTCTGAGTTTAATTTTTATATAGTGTGGGAGCATGTTCTGCTTTCATTGATTTACATGTAACTGTGCAGTGAATCTCCCCACCTCTTTGAGGTCACCTTCACTCTGCCCTGCATGCTGTGGGGCTGATTCCCTTGCGACATTGACGCGCTGGCTCCTGGAAATCAGCACCACGGACAGAGCCGGAGAAGCCGCGTTCACTCTGCCCTGCATGCTGTGGGGCTGAGTCCCTTGCGACATTGACGCGCTGGCTCCTGGAAATCAGCACCACGGACAGAGCCGGAGAAGCCGCGTTCGCTCTGCCCTGCATGCTGTGGGGCTGATTCCCTTGGCGACATTGACGCGCTGGCTCCTGGAAATCAGCACCACGGACAGAGCCGGAGAAGCCGCGTTCACTCTGCCCTGCATGCTGTGGGGCTGAGTCCCTTGGCGCCTTTGACTCTCAGGGTCCCGGGAATCAGCACCACGGACAGAGCCGGAGAAGCCACCTTGACTCTGCCCTGCACACCGTGGGGCTGAGTCGCTTGGCGCCCTTCCCGCGCAGGCTCCCGGGGATCAGCACCACGGACAGAGGCCACCTTCACTCTGCCCTGCACACCGTGGGGCTGAGTCGCTTGGCGCCCTTCCCGCGCAGGCTCCCGGGGATCAGCACCACGGACAGAGGCGGAGAGGCCGCCTCCTCTCTCTCTCCTCAGCTGGTGGCTTCCCCTTAACACACAGTTCTTCTCACTCTGAGCAGCCAGTATACTGGGACCAGTGAGCTCAGTTATACTTGGGACCTGAAGCCCCCTCCCTTCATCCCCACCCCACCCTAGACCCTATGGGAAGCAACCCGTAAAGGTTTAGTGCGGAAGGGGGAACAGGAGGTCGCCCAGGGCCCAGGAGACCTCGTCTCCTCTAGGCTAGGAGGACTCGGTTACTCAGCAGACCTGGAGCTCGTGCATGTGGGTGGGGTCTGCAGGCCCCAGCTGCTCCCTGGAACAAGGACAGGAGGAGGATGTGGGGTGTGTCTGGGTCTTCATGCTGCTTTTAGCTCCATGTCTTCCCTCAAAGCCCAGAGCGTTCCACTCTTCAGTCCCCTCTCTGCACACCTAGCACTGCCTGGACCCTGGGGAGGGGGTACGTGGAGTAGACGGAGAGGCGCCCCCTTGTATTATCCATCTCTCCGTGAGGTGGGGTCACCTGTGGCTGATGTCCCCGTGTCTCCCTTCTTCCCATGCAGCCCAGAGCTGCCCAGGGACAGGACTGAGCTGTGGGTCTGACTCCTCAGTGGGTATGGGCAGGGGGCTCCTCATCCGAGACCAGGAGCTCCAGGGGGTCGCTGGGGAGCGACAGCAGGTGGGGGGCGGTGCTCTGTGAGCTGTAGCACCTGTAGGTCCCACCGTGGGCCGAGGTCACAGCTCTCAGGGAGAAGTTGGCCTGGACGGGCGGAGCCGTGTCCTGCAGACGCAGGTGCTGGGGAGGAGCGAGCGAGCCCTCCTTGGACAGATGGAAGGTGTCTGAGCGGACCTCAGAGCGACACTGTAGGGTCACATTCTCTCCCTGGGGCACTGAGGCCCCCGGGTGGGCGGAGAGGGAGGGTTTCCTGTGCATTCCTGGGGGAGGACGGCGGTGATGAGCAGAGAGCCCCTCCCCACACCCCAGACCCTGAGCTGAGAGGCCTCCTTGTGAGCCCTCCCAGCTCCTCTCAGCCCGTCTGTGTGGGTCTCCTTAGTCTTCGCGCCTCTCACTCCTGTTTTCACGTTCCCCTCCTAGACCCCTGCCCCACCTCGGTCTCTGCTCCAGGACCCTCTCCCTGGACCCGTCACCACCAGGGCCGACCCTGGTCCAGCGCCCTGAGCAGACAGTCGGGACCTGGGCTAGGACAGGGGCTCCTCACCCGCGACCAGGATGTCCAGGGGGGCGCTGGGGGCAGACCACGCGTGGGAGAGGCTGTGCCCGCTGTAGCATCTGTACCGGCCCCCGTGGGCGCGGCTCACACGGCCCAGGGGGAAGTCGGGGCTCTGCTGCCCTTCTAGGCGGCAGGGCGGGCTGAGCTGCTCGACCTTGGTCAGAGCGAAGCTGCCAAAGCCGGCCTCTGAGCCACACCGGAGGGTCAGGTTGTCTCCGGGGAGCACGAGCGAGCCGGGCTGGGCGGACAGGGAGGGTTTTTCTGTACACTCTGGGGGCAAGGGGCTGTGTTACAGGGGGACCTCCACCCTAGTGACCTCAGGTGTGGGCTAGGAGGGCAGCGGTCCCCTGAGCCCACGCTCTGCTCCTCTGCCTGTGAGGACGCACCCCTCCCTCTTACACCCCTCCCTCTTACCTGTCACCACCAGGGGCAGGGGGTCACTCCGCTCTGACCAGCGGTTCCTGCTGCGATATGCACACTGATACTGCCCGGCATAACTTGAGCTCGTGTATTCAAAGTGGAACCGGCCTTGTTCCTGGAGCCCTGAGGGGCCTGAGCCTCCCAGGATCCAGAGCCGCTCTCTTTATACAGACGGTAGACATCTGCCAGCAGAGACCCCTGACACCAGATGGTCACCGGGCTCCCCTGGGCGACCATGGTGCCCGGGTCAGCCCAGATGGAGGGTTTGGGGAGAACCTCTGGAAAGGAATCAGACCTGAGGAGTCAGGGCGCCTTCTCCCCCAGGTTCCCCAGCTGTCACCCACCCCTCCCAGACGGGCAACCAGCGGCCCCGGCCCGCTGTGCTCCCCAGCGACCAGGGGTGGTGGGTGGAAGCAGGAGGTCTGGGGGCTCACCTGGCTGTCCCTGGTTCCACGGGCCCCAGCACAGCCCTGGAAGAGAGTTTCCTGTGAGCGCCCAGCTCCACCACACGTCCTGGACGCTCCAGGTCTGCTCTGCGTCCTGAGGGCTGGGGTCAGATCCGGGCTGAGGACATTCCCCTCTCCCCCAAGAAAGTCTGTCCCCACCGGGCCTCCTGCGTCCTGGGGCCTCTGCCTCTGTGCTTTGGACAGAATACCATTTGAAAACAGTGAATGGTATTTTTGTTTATCTACTCACCAGTGATAGACATTCAGATCCCTGTCCTTGTTTGTCTCTGAGGCTACCTCATGAACACACTCGCTTACATGTTTGAGCATGTTGGCGGCTTTTCGTCTTCTGATTGTGGTAGGAGCGCATCTGCTCTCTGTGCCGCCTGGCGCACTGCGTGGTGTGGTCAGCCACAGGCGCGCTGTGCTGCTGCGGGTCTCCACAGCCTCTTCATCTTGCAAACTGAAACTGCACCGCCATGTGGGCCTTCTAGGTCCAGTGCTAATTCGGGCTTGCTCCTCGAGGAAGTGCCGACTTGCTCTGCACAGTGGTGGAGCCATTTCCCCTCCTCACCTGCAATGTCACGGCTTCAGGCTTCTCCACAGCCTCATCACCAGCTGTTAATTTCTCAAATCATGGTCTATCTCATTGGGTTCAAACAGTATCTCCTTGTGGTTTAACTTTCATTTCCCTAGTGACAGATGTTCTAAAGATCCTTTCATGTGCTAGCCATCCACTTGTATATCTTCTGTGTAGAAATATCTAAGCCTTTGACCTTTTTAAAAATATCAGGTCATTTCTTGTTATTGAGTTAAAGATATTTTTCATGTATCAGGATACTATACTCTGACTAGACGATGTGCTAATATTTTTTTTCAAATTTTGTTGGCTGTCTTTTATAATCTGGAGAGTGTTTTTGAGGTACCACCAAGTTAAATTTTGGTGAAATTCACCTTTTTTTTCCTTTCCTTCTGATCCTTTTCCTGTCGTAGGAAAGAATCTATTGTCAAGTCAACATGATGAAGACTTACTTGGTGTTTTCTCTTAGAGGATTTTAGCTGTCAAATGGATCCATTCTGAGCTGATCTTTTTATGTGGCGCGTGTCACAGCGAGCTTCGTTCTTCTGCGGGTGGATATCCAGATTTCCCAGCTCCATTTGTCTCAGAGAATGTCCTTTCCCCCCTTAGAGAGCCTGGGGTTGAGATGGACATCCGATCATGCAGGTGGGCGTGAGGGTCCTGCCAGCTCCTCAGGGCGGAACTGTGTAGGTCTGAGCTGGGAGCTGTGTGGCGGAGCAGGCAGGTTCCTGGAGTCAGACACATCATTGGTTTAGACCTTTGCCCTAATCCCGTGTTTTAGGTAAATGCCTGCATGAGCCTGGGAGCACCCTCGCGAAAGAGGAGACGACCGCCACCTAATAGTTTTGTGATGGAGCGCGTGATGTGCGTGTGTGTGGAGCGCGTGTGGAGCACGTGTAGAGCGCATGGTGTGTGTGCGTGTGGAGCGGGTGTGGAGTGCGTGCGTGGAGCGCGTGTGGAGCACGTGTGGAGCGCGTGGTGCGCGTGCGTGTGGAGCGGGTGTGGAGCGGGTGGGGAGTGTGTGCGTGGAGCGCGTGTGGAGCACGTGGTGTGCGTGCGTGTGGAGCGCGTGCGTGTGCAGTGCGTGTGGAGCATGTGTGGAGCGCATGGTGTGCGTGCGCATGGAGCGCGTCGTGTGCGTGCCTGTGGAGCGCGTGTGTCTGGAGCGCGTGTGGAGCGCGTGTGAGGAGTGCGTGTGGAGCACGTGTGGAGCGCATCGTGTGCGTGCGTGTGGAGCGCGTGCGTGTGGAGCGCATGCTGTGCCCGCGTGTGGAGCGCATGGTGTGCCCGCGTGTGGAGTGCGTGCGGAGCGCGTGGTGTGCTTGCATGTGGAGCGCGTGTGGAGCGCGTGGAGCGCGTGCGTGTGGAGCGCATGGTGTGCCCGCGTGTGGAGTGCGTGCGGAGCGCGTGGTGTGCGTGCATGTGGAGCGCGTGCGGAGCGCGTGGTGTGCGGGCAGCACCCATGTGGGCGGGGCCCCAGGAGGCACCCCGGAAGTGCTGGCGGCACGGCGGTGTGCACCCAGTGCTCCGGGCAGAGCGGCTCGTGGATGGGGGCCGGCGCGATTAGACAGGCTTCCGCCTGGCCTTAATGCGTTCCGGTTACCGTTGACATGTGAACTTAAGGCCCTGCATTCTCGATTTTCACTGTTTCCCTAAACTATGTAGCTGATCCCGCCCCTACAGTTGTGCTTTTGTATTTGATCGGCTCATTCTAGTCCGTAGCTCCGAGGACCTGTGGGCAGGAATTCCAGAGGAGAGAGATGCCCTTCCCTCCATGAGCGTTCTCCTCCACCCACTCCCCTCACTGGGGACCAGATAGAGCCCCGGCTTCCTGATAGGGTTCAGTCTGGAACCAAATATTCCGTGAGCCCACCCTACTGCCTAATAGGGTTGAACCCCTCACGTCCACAGTGGCAGCCTGCAGCCAGATTGAGATGCTTGATTTTTATGTTCAGAAACTCACATGGACCCCATTTAAATTCTGCACCACAATCGTCCAGTGGTAGAGTGTGTGTCTGAGGCCCCACTCCCCCCGGGCAGGGGCTCATCGTCTGGCTGGACTCAGTGATGCCGATCGGGCAGCTGAGGTCATGGTATGTGGAAACACGTTGAGAGTGTGTGGAGGGTTTGCCGTGACTGATGGACGGCCACTTTGCTGTGAATCGGCCCCTACGCAAGGCTTGGCTTCCCCAGCCTGCTTCAGCCCCGCCTCACTCAGGTGAGAGGCTAGGGAGGGTGATGGAGCAACGGACGGCTCACCAGTCAGAAGCCACAGACAGGAGTCAGTACCCGAGGGTCAGGAGGGACAGGCCCACGTTCCAGCAGCCTGACCTTCCCTCTGAGAGCGACCCGCCCCCTCCCCAGTGTGTGAGGACCAGGGGATCACGTGGGAGCTTTCCTTCCTCTAGTGGTTGCTGGAGTCCAGCCTCAGCAGGATCCAGGGGGTACCCTCAGGATGAACGGCGTCGGCGAGAGATAGAAGACACGTGAGACCAGCTTTGATAGGGCCAAGTCCGTGAGGGACAGAGAGAGAGAGAGAGTCAATGACCAGACGGGGGTGTTTGCAGGGTCTGGCAGAGTCTGGCAATGCTTTATTTTTTATCGTAGCTTTTATACCCTAAGTTAGTACATTTCTAAGGGGAAGATAGTTTAACATTACGTCAGCTTGTCCTTCACGAAATCAGGGTGTTTTCTGCATACTTCTTTGTTTATGAGGGTCTTGTACATTATCTTCTGGCCTTGGGGCCTATTAACATTTTATGCAGGTCAGGTGAATGTAAACCTATTTTCCGTTTCTCTGGTGACCTTAACTGAAAGGTAGCAGTCTCATAGGGCAACAGTACAGAGTAGAAGTATAACCTTGTTAACACAAAAATTAATCCTTCTGCAGAAGTTGTCAGTTGCATTTATCTAAGAAGTTTACCCTACACTGACTCTGCGACTTTGGTGAGGCAGCCTCTGCCTAGCACTCCTGGCTGACAATTAGCAACCATCTCATTGTTACCACACTAGGGCTAAGCTCTAATTTCTCTAGATCTTTAACTATATTAACAATGGTTTCCATAACACAACCTTAGCACATTAAGAGCAAAAACACAGCAAGAAAAACACAGCAAGCAAATGTCAACCCAATAACCACCATTAGAATAATTTGTCTTATGTTTTCTAATAGGACTTCCTCACTCCCTGAAGGGCTCTATGTCTACTAGGGCCTTTATATGATCAGGTTCTTTATGCTATTTTATGATTAGGGTATTATGAGCAATCATGCATATTAGTACCAAGGGCATAAACGCATTTGCCAAACAAACTAAAACTAAAATACCAGCAAAGGAGTTTAAATTAAAACATTCCTTTCACTCTGGATAATCTCATAAAATACCACCACCTGGGAGACTTATTGATTAAAGTTCTAAATTGATTCTTATTTGGGAAGAGATCGGGGAAGGCCTTCTGCCCGTGTCACAGAAATTAGGGAGTAGTCTATTGAGGCAGGCATCAGAAAGATATCATCTTTAAGGTAAGCGCCAGGGGCAGCTTTCCGAAATCCCTGAAAACCTGATCTGCTTTGCCTGTCAGGCTTTCTCCGCCTGACGTTGTCATGGGTGGGATCTCGTGAGCTGGCCTTTTCAAAACCCCTGAAAACCTGATCTGCCTTGCATGTCAGGTTTTCTCCCTCATGACCTTGTCATGGGTAGGGTCTCGTGTGTTGGCTACTGCAAGTGGTCAGTTCAGTTCAGTCACTCACACGTGTCCCGACTCTGTGACCCCATGAACTGTAGCACATCAGGCTTCCCTGTCCATCACCAACTCCCAGAGTTCACCCAATTAATGTCCATTGAGTTGGTGATGTCATCCAACCATCTCATCTCTGTTGTCCCCTTCTCCTCCTGCCCTCAATCTTCCCCAGCATCAGGGTCTTTTCAGATGAGTCAGCTCTTTGCATCAGGTGGCCAAAGTATTGGAGTTTCAGCTTCAGCATCAGTCCTTCCAATGAATATTCAGGACTGATGTCCTTTAGGATGGACTGGTTGGATCTTCTTGCAGTCCCAGGGACTCTCAAGAGTCTTCTCCAACACCACAATTTAAAAGCATCAATTCTTTGGTGCTCAGGTTTCTTTATAGTCCAGCTCTTTATAGTCCAACTCATCCATACATGACTACTGGGAAAACCATAGCTTTGACTGGACGGACCTTTGTAGACAAAGTAATGTCTCTGCGTTTTAATATGCTGTCTAGGTTGGTCATAACTTTTCTTCCAAGGAGCAAGTGTCTTTTGATTTCTTGGCTGCAGTCACCATCTGCAGTGATTTTGGAGCCCCCCAAAATAAAGTCTGTCAGTGTTTCCACTGTTTCCCCATCTATTTGCCATGAAGTGATGGGACCAGATGCCATGATCTTAGTTTTCTGAATGTTGAGTTTGAAGCCAACTTTCTCACTCTCCTCTTTCACTTTCATCAAGAGGCTCCTTAGTTCTTCTTCACTTTCTGCCATAAGGGTGGTGTCATCTGCATATCTGAGGCTATTGATATTTCTCCTGGCAATCTTGATTCCAGCTTGTGCTTCATCCAGCCCATCTTCCTCTTGCCCTAAGATTCCACAAAGTTCTTCCTCCCTAAGTGACACGTGCATCTCCTTGTGAATGGGATGCAGTGGAATACATCACACACATACACAGTGTTTCTTCACTTTTTCGTTATCATGCTTGAAAATTGGTCTGTATCACTGTAGTGGTTGAACTTGGTGACTGTGTGTGTCATCTAAAATTGCACCGCCGGGCGGGTTGGTGCTCAGCGGTGGGCGTGCTGGAGAGGGGAGGACGCTGCGCGCGAGGCGGGGCGCGTGGGTCCGGGTGCGCGGGCCGGTGCGGAACGATGCGCGCGAGGCGGTGCGGGGCGGAGCGGGGCGGTGCGGGGCGAGGCGCGCGGGGCGGTGCCGGGCGCGCGGGGCGGGGCGCGCGGCTGCTGGGAGGGGCTGAGCCCCGCCAAGCCGCTCTTTCTTTCCTCGCCCCGCGCTGCCTGAGCTATCAATCCCCAAGGGCGAGCACAGGCGCATGGTCACGCGGCACGGCGGGCCCCCCAGACCCAACGGCTGGGCGCCTCGGAAGACACCCCGACCCGAGCCTCCTCTCGGCTTTCCAGAAGAGGAACCGAGGGGCAGGTGTAGGACCGGACGGGCGGCCAGCGCCCTGGGGCCGGCTGGGGTCGTGCACGGGGACGTCCTCCTGTAGGCGGCGCTCCAGGCTCAGGAACCCGGCGCCCCCTCCAGTCCAAAGCCTCTCTTTCTTCCCTGTCCTCCAAGTCCTCAGAAGGAGAGGATGAGCCGACTTAGACGCCCTGGGCCCGGGCCTGGAGACTCATCTTGTGCCTCAGAGGCCGCCTGGATCCTGGTAGGCAAGCTCAGACTGAAGCATCCCATCCCGAAGAAGCGGGCCGCAAGCCCCTGTCCCCGGAGCAGAAGGCGGCCAGGAGAATCACGAGCCCGGCCAGGGTGCCGAAGACGTCTGAAGGGACCTGGGGGCGCCGGGCGGCCAGCTGCCCCATTCCTGCGGGCAAGGGAGACCATGTCCACGGCCGCACACCCGGGCAGGTGGGCCACGCGATCTCGTGAGAAGCTGGGGAGCTGGCGGGGAGAAGAGCAGCTCTGCCTGGGGCCCTGGCCCGCCTCCCTGCCTGGCGCAGCAGGGCCTCTCCGAGTCCGTCCAGACCAGCCGGGACTGGGGGCCCCCCGCGGCCTCACGGAGCGGTCTTCATCACTTCATCACGGTCCCCGTGAGGGAGTCTCCCGCCGCCCTGGGCTTCTTCAACCTGAGGTGTTTCTGACACCGCCTGGGCGCCGGGCTCCCCCCGACCCATCTCTGGCCCCTGGCTCTGCTCTGATACGGGGGCTGGCATCCCAACTCTCCAGGGGCTGGTGGCCTCCTTCACGGGCAGGCTTGGGGGGGATCCCGCCGGGACCTGGCCCTGCCTGTGACTTCAGCAGGGGGGCCACCGTGACGCCCTGCTGCCCGGCCCCGCCCTGGGTCCTGCCCCTGGGCCTTCACGCTGCTGCGCCTTCGCCTCAGGCAGTCTGGGTGGCCTGGGGCTCAGCGAAATGGTCCCCAGGAGCGTCCTGTGTTTCTCAAGCCCCACCGTGTTCGCTGTTTGACCTGCCCCCAGGGTAGTGATGCCCGCGGTGGCCAGCTTGCCTCCCAGTCTCCCCTGGGCAGGGGTGTTAGAGCAGGGGGCTTCTCCCGGTCGGCTTGACTGCCCAGCGGCCGGAGGAGAAGCGGGGAGGCAAGGCCTGGGGGCTGCTCCAGAGAGGACTCTGCTCGGCGTGTGAAGAGGGCAGGGGAGCCGGAAGGCGCCATGCGGGTGAGAACTCCCCGCAGAGCATCGCCTGAGCCGCAGGGTGGCGCTGTTCCCCATCGTGGCCCGGCCCCGCCTCCGACAGCGGAGGTCTGCGGCC